>NC_072735.1:14120058-14331998 GCF_026930045.1 Uloborus diversus
TACTTCAATCATTTATTAACACTCTTTTTGTTAAAAAATATATTACTAACTTTTATTTAAAAAATATTAAAATATGATTTTATTTTTGGATAGAATTCGAAAAAGAAGAAGTTCAGTTTTCCGGCACTGTACACAGAAAAAAAAATCAGACGGTCTTAATCAGCAGCTTTTTGCTTCATGAGGTCTGCAACCTCGTAATGAGATCTAGTCCTGCTATGTTTGCTGGAATCGTTATCGAGATTTGTATCGGATAAAAAGATTTATCTGAAAATAGTCCTTCTTGAAATATATGTGCTGCGTAGAAAACTAAAAATTTGAACCGTCTTTTTTTTTTTTTGCTAAAAACATGCAGTATTTTTTGGACAAAAGTTGTATATTTATACATTTTAGCATTAATTGAACTAAATTAATATTGCAACGTATTACTTTATTTGCTACAGTTTGATCTGATTTATCTATCATGTTTTTGTGACTTGATTCTTACATTATAAACAGCATGCTGTATCAATAGATGTCACTGTATAAAAAACTATTAGCTTGAATTCCATAAAGAATTTTAAAATGTTTAGCTAATATGAAGCGGTTTTATTTAATGATAAATTCCAAAAAACACCCTCTTTAAGTAAAAGATTCAGTTAACAAAATAATGAGTTTCGTGCCAAATTATTTGTGCAACGTATTGCTTATTTAAAACATACAAATGTGCATTAGACAAAAGAGAGGCGAATTTGCATTTTTTAGTTTAATAACATTCCCAATGTTTAGGTTTTGGTTTTTACTTGTATCGAAAAACTAGACAAATCCATAATAACAAACTTGCTTAGTAGAGTAAGTCCGGCGATCTTGCCCCGTCTGATAAATTGCCCCAGTAACTGTATTTCACGATTGTAACAACAGAGAGCGCCTGTGTCAACTTTTTCAAGGGGATTTGTGTATAAAGAAGCTACACTAAAGCCATCTTCAGCGATTTTTCAAAGGTCATTACAGCTTCAGAGCAAAGTGAAAGGTAAGAGTGACATTTTCTAACGCTTGATTTAAGATTTTACTTTTAAGAACTTTTGTTTAATTAACTAGCGTTCAAATACTATGTTCAACTATCGGTTTATACAGTAAAAGAGTATCATTAAGAAGGTTGTTACCATTAATTGCAGCCATAATTGGCTTGCTGTTTGAACAAGAGGTGGTGGGGCAATTAACCCTGCCAAAAAGGTAACATGCCCCACCTGAATGAAGACCTAAATGGCGTCGACAGTAGATTGGATAAAATGTATAGACTGCTTAGGATGGTTTTCATAAAACGTGCATAATGTATAATGAGAGATATAATGACTGTGGCAAGATTGAAAAGCAAAAGTTATTAAAAACCACAAGTAATGTGCTTATTATGTAAAATATTTTAACCTACATTTGCAGTTTGGAATTAAATTGATTTTGAATTTTCATTTAGTTGCCCACATTATAATTTGTTTTTTATTTCAACTAATTTAGTCAATTAATACACTTTCTTACTAATAGCAGCAAGTTTTGCAATGCTGGTCAAGTAGGGCATTTTACCTGGTGTAGTGGGGCGAATTTTCTGAATGTCAAGGTAATATGCCCCAAAGCTGCAGTTTTGTTTTTTTGTAATAAAAACTTTTATTTGTAGTTTTTAGCCACGATAAATTTTACACAGCATCTGGACCTACATTAAGAGAGGCGGGAGGTATTATCTTTTAATTTTCGTGAACATATATATATATATATTTTTTTAAGTTTCTGCTTAGGTGGGCAAGATCGCCGGACTTATTCTATAACAACAATGCGACAGATAATCTTGATAGATTGTACGAAAATAAGAAACTTCCTATGAAATTGGATAAATGACTTCTTAGTACGTGCTTCAAGATCTGAGGAATTTAATATCTATCTGTAACAGATTTTAATGAACAGTGAAGTTTCCAAGCAAAACTAAAATAGTTATCAATGATGGGAACACGTTTTTGAATGGAAGCATAAATTCTGATGATTATACCAAAGGAAAATCAAATTGTCCTCGATTATAATCTTAATGTTCATTACGGAACATTAATGATCAATTAAGCAGCATCAGCGCAGCAGAAACATAATTTCAAAGCTATTTCATTTTAAAAGCACATTATTTCAACCCAAATTGTGCTTAGCATTATCTATATGGTAAACGTCACGATGTAATGGAAAGTATTTAAAAGCAAAATTAAAGACCAATTAAAGACTTTTTATACCGCACATTTTACGGAGCGTTCATTAAATTTTGATTGTATCGTAAAAATTAATTAGATACGAAATATAAAAAAACAGCAGTATTTTTTTGCAGCTTAACGCGCAAAGTATTAATTATATACTGTATCAAGAAAAAACAAGCGTGTCATACACAAAATCGTAATTCTTATAAGTGTTAAAACACTATGTTTATACAATGCACTAATTGGCTGAATATAGGGATTAAAATACTAATTTTAGTTTCAGCAGTAAACCAAATGCGTGTATATTGCTTTTCTGTGCTTTTTTTGAAAGCATTACATAAAATAATTTTTTAATCAAATTTCAACATTAATTTATGTATAGGCCATTCCATGAAAACAGGTTACTCGATTATAAATTTTAAACTTCTTTATTCATGAAAAATGTTGGTGTTATTGACAAGTTAAAATGTTAAATTTAATGTTTTGAGTAAGATATCAATGTTTCTTTTTTCTGGAATGGCAGCACATTATTCTAAACATAAGAGTCCAGGTGCGGGCAAGCATGCTGCCTTTCAGCGTCAAATTTGAAGCTCTGATTCGCATAAAAAAATCGATTGTATTTTTTTTAACTCAAGTTTTTAACTCAAGGCAAGTATAAACTTTATTGTTTTCGTATTATTAAATGTTAAGATCCAAGATACGTCCTAAGAACTACACTAACACATACAAAAACCTTCATTTTTGTGCCCCGCACGTGACACAAAAGATGAATATTTTTAAAAAGGAAAAAATAATAAAAGGAATTAAAAGCAAAGTCATTTATTTTGTGTGCGTGTTATTTCTAAAGCTAATTATTGCAGTGATCTTACGTTATGATAGTTTTAGAACTTTAAATAAATTTTTGTTGGAGAAAATTCTGAAAACAAAACTGTTCCGCACATGACGCGTTATACAAACAAGCGTAAGATAAGCAGTTACAACTTAAAAATCTTGATTGAAATTTTTTTTTCGAACAGTTAAAGATACTTAAATATATTATTCTGGAGAAGGAACTCACTTTTTTTTTTACATAAGTACGACTATGTTTATGCACTAATCAACCGTTCATGAACATATTTCTAATCATGAACTCTTCATTATGGAATACTCGAAGTACTTCAATAGTTTTTTGTTTTAGGAATTGTTTATTTAAAACACAAATACATGTAACTCTGCATGAATATAATAGTAACAAAATAAAACTATTTTTATATTTTCTATGTACGAACTTCTTGTGGAACAAATATAGTTTTTGTATTGAGTTTTCCCTTTTCATTCTTCATTCTTTTTTTTCACTACTTAATATTTGTTTCTGTAGAAGGCAGACGATAATTTTATTATTTACTAGCTCCGTCACTCAGATTTGCACGGTCTGTCTCGAAAATAAAAGTTATGTCAAGTGACGCATGTTCAACAATCAGGCTTGAACAAAATGAAAAAAAAAAAAAAAAAATGTGCAAAATTTCCCAGACAGATTGCAGAAAAACAACCAAAAACGAAATATTTTTAATCCCTCGATAACAAGAAAAGCCTCAAACGCATAGCATACATAAGCTGTGCGGGAATTTTGAGGTATTGATTTCATTATCCTAATGGAATTTTTCTTCAAAACATGGCTTTATTATTATTTATATGAAGTTAGAATTAAATATTTAAATATTAACTAAGTGTTTACCTTTTTGACCGACATGGAAG
Source organism: Uloborus diversus (assembly GCF_026930045.1). Taxonomy (NCBI): domain Eukaryota; kingdom Metazoa; phylum Arthropoda; class Arachnida; order Araneae; family Uloboridae; genus Uloborus; species Uloborus diversus. Next base: position 14,123,994 of record NC_072735.1, read on the forward strand.
GATTTAAATCTACTAGTGCAAAGAGATGAAAAAAATGAAAAAGAAAGCAGCGTTAGAAAAGCAAAATTTCCAGAAGGAAGATTATAAAAGTACAAATGAGATTAAAAGGAGGAAGAAAGACAACATTACAGAGAATGAAAACAAAAGTGCTTATGAATGGGACAGGGCGAGGTTGAAAAAAAAAACTAAGTCATGTTTCAACTGCAGAATCCTCACAGTCAGAAGCCATCTACGATTTACTCGAATTCTTCTGTACCGCCCCATATTGCTAAAAACAGTCTTTTAGCAATACTACACACTGAACAATTAGAGCAATGCCCCAGTCACCACGAAAACGGTGTGCTGTGATACAAGGCTTACAGAAAGGAGTATGTTCTACTATGACAAATTCCTGAATAAGCGCACTGTTACGGCCAGAAATTGTTCTAGCATGTTGTACACTACGAAAATAAAAAATGATCCTTTCCCAACAATAATATGAGTCATATAGAGATAAACTTATGTAAACCTCATCAGAAAAGGATATACTTCTGTGTAAAGTTTTGTATAAAAGCCGGTGAAATTACCTACTTCAGAGAATATTCCATTTCATATTCAAAAAAGTTCTATATTAGTTCATTTATAGCTTATTAATTTATAAATACGGTTTACTAAAATACTTTTTTAGAATAAAGCGTTTAGCAAATACTTTATTTTGTGTATTGACTCAGTTTCTGACATTTAAAAAATATGCTCTTGCATAAAATTTGCAAATGTCCCGCGCGTGACGCTATACATCATATTTTTTTCCAGCAATTTAAATTATCATTTCTTAGGAAATTATATGTGTTTCATTTACATTGGAGCCTTGGCTTTTAATACCTTTAGTTTGTTTTGCCATCACATTAATATTAGAGCAAACATTTTAATTAAGTCCTGTAACAAATGATAAGAGGCTGACTTTAGATGTCCCGCACGTGACGCTTGCATATTAATTGTTTCTATGCGGCAAAAATATGTAATAAAAGTATAACTATGTCTGACGTCTCTTTGAGCTAAAGGTTAACATACGAAAATGTGATATCTCCAGTTTGTTAAAAATATTAAGCTTTATAACCAATTTTCGAAACAAAAATGGAGTCCGATTGTCCCGCACGTAACGGTGGAATGGCCCTATGACAGTGTCTTGAAACAATAGTATTTAGTTTTGTAAAAGAATCTGTAAAACAATCGCAGGGCCAAAAAAAATAATAATAAACATAACTGAACTTTTTGCTGTGAGAGATTGATGATGCTTTGTCAAAAATTCAAGAAATAAAACAACTGTCCACATGGAACCATCTTCTCAGTGCAATGTATTTTCTTACTTTTCTTATAATGGGGCTGTTTTTAATTTAGAGCATTTAGCATTATGCAGACAAGTATGATCCTCCGATACGGCATCCATACTTTCATATGCCACCATTAAGGCGCGGATGTCCATGATACAAAGAATATTGACGCCCAGTTTCCCGCCAGATGGAGGCACCTGCGCTCGCCTCAATTCGAAACTGCTCTAGGGGTTTTAATTCTGCTGAATATATTCTAAGGCTATTAGGCCATCTAATACCCATGAGATCTTTCGTTTGCCACACAGTTATATGACATGGGCTGCATCTCTACACTTTCTGTATCTCGAAAATCCACAAACTGGGCACTCGAACCACAGGTCAAAACCCAGGATCTAAGACTTATGAGGTCAGTATGCATTACCACTGCGCCACCCAGCAAACACTCATCATAATATAGAGGCTAATGAACGAAATTGTTGAATGGTGTCGTGAACTTTGAATGTATTTTAGCCACGCGCGCTAAATATTAGATATGCAGTTTTTCTCTTCTATGAGTTATTTGCTCTCAACTACAAAGATGATATTGTTATAACCATCCTTGTACAATCAGTATACTTTATGCTCATAGTTGTATATTGAAATTTTTACACCTTTTCTTTCAAGGAAGTACCTAAATGATTCGAGGGGAAAATACACATTTTCCTGCTAAAGAAGTTTCCCGACCCAAAATCTGGAACTCTGCATAAAGAAGAAAATATATATATATATATATATATATATATATATAGATATATATATAATTTATTTTTTAAATATTTGCAAACATTGAGGTTTTTTTTTTTTTTTTCAAAACAGCAGATAATAAAGAGTAAACTATAACATATGAAAATCACCCTCAAAAATAGTTACTATTTTTCCATAAAAAAAAGTATGGGAAAAAATTAAATAAAAATAACAAAATAAAAACTAATATTAATACTCGTTTTGAATTCATGAGTATGTTTTAATTACTTTGCGTGCATTAAAAAAAGAAGAAAAAAAACTTATCATTTCATAAATTGTAGTATTGTTTTTGTATTCTCCCTTTGAAAACCTTTCTAAAATGTCCAATGTTTACATTCTAGGCTGATAAAAGCAAATTACCTATTTTATAAAAAGTAAATATTAAAAAAAAAAAAAAAACTTGTCTACAAACTTTCATTTTTCTTAATAGCATTTAGGAAGAAGGTATCCCTTATAATCTAATAAATCACAATCAATTTATTTTTATACAAATGTTTCAAACTATGAATAGACTATAACCTTCCAAAACTCTCTTTTCCTTGCACGAAATTACTTTCTCTTTCAGGGAAGCGATTTTCTTAGGAACTGCATACGCTATTGTGTTCTTAACTGCAGCCCTTCAAATTATCAGACATTTCGATCATGTGACTTTTTGAATAAAGAACCGGGGCACTGGAAGAATTGAATACCGTCGATAAGGCTTCGAAAACTCTAAACCCTTTTGGTGCTTTGACGGAACCATCGATCTAAGTAAAATTGTTCCAAAACAATGTTCTATCCGGAAGATCTAAAAGCCAATCGGGAGATTCGATTGGAATTGTTTAGTCGTGATATGGTTCAATGACGTCTCTCGAACGGACTAAAAGAATGTCTTCGGATGTTGAAAATATTGAATTTTTCCTCGTCTAAACATCCGACCGATGCTTTACGTTTCAGTTGAAAGATAAAATATATAATGTTTCTTTTTTAAAGGCAGTTGCGTTTTTCAATGCTTTAGAATCATATAATGTGCTTTTAAAAATATCTGAGTCATAATCGAGTTTTAGAGTGCATTTTAACATGTAGAGACTTTTAACATACGCTTTTTTCAAAATAGCTTTCTTTTTTCATTTCAATTTGTTTAAAAAAATGTTTTAAATAGAATTTTAATACCCACTCATTTTCAAAAATAGGTGCTTGTATAAAGCGCGCTTCCCAAACTTAAAAAGAGTTTAGACGATTCTTATGAAGATTCGGCTTTGATACCTTATATCATTTTTATCTTCAGATTGGTCTTGATATTTTTTATCCCTTTGAACAAGCTTTTGTTGACATAGCGGGTATACAATTATGTATGTTCATGAAACAAATAAATACATTTGTGCAAAAAAGTAAAAGGGATATCCAAAGTTTTGTAGCACAAAATTAAAAATTACTGCAACCACGTGTTTAGGGGTTTCAAGGAACCCCTTTTTCAATGCATAATAGTGAGATTTTGGGTGTAAAGATGTGGATGTCTACTTCCAAAATTTCACTATCTTTCATTGAAAACCCTGAACCATTAAACTTGGTACCATTCAACACGTGTGTCTAGTGCGTGCTACAAAATGGTGGATATTTATTTTTATGTACCTCTGTGAAGAGAAGTAAAAGGAATATCCAAGGTTTTGTAGCACAAAATTAAAAATTGCTGCAACCACGTGTTTAGGGGTTTTAAGGAACCCCCTTTTCAATGCATAATAGTGATATTTTGTATGTAAAGATGTGGATGTCTTTACTTCCAAAATTTCACTCTCTTGCATTGAAAACCTTTAACCATTAAACACGTGTGTGCTACAAAATGTTGGATATTTCTTTTTATGTATATGTTTGCTACAGAATTTTTGAACTCCATTTTCATCTACTTCCATTGATCTGGTTCTTTTGAAATTTTGTTGCTAGATTTAAAAAAAATTCCATCAATTTGTTTTTTTTTTTTTTTTTTTTGTTTTTTTTAATCATCTATTTTTATTTTTAATTTCAGTCGCAATCGTATTTTTCAAAAGACACACCCTCTCACTGACATAACTTGTAAATACATTTTAAATTTATGTACTGTAATATCTATAACACAAAATCATTTATGTTAGAGAACTTTCTAGCGGTTACAAAAGTAAAAAAATAGAGTGCAAACAAAGCTTCAACTTTCTTCAAACTGAAATAAAAAAGAAAATATCGATAGAAAACTGGATGCTTAGTACAGTCATTTCGAAAACGATTCATCATTGATAATTAAGCAGGAATATCATAAATGCTCTCTAAATGTGTGCGTACTTAAAAATTAAAAAATGAGTATTCCTTTTCTTTTAACTAAATGCATGAAAAAATATATCGCAGCAAAAGGAGCAGTGTTGAAAAAATAAATAAAATTTTAATAATATATTTCCAATTTAATAATCCATAACAATTCAGGCATGAAAGCCTTTTTAGAGGATCACTCTCAAAACAATCACGGGCAAGAATTTATCTACCAATAATTGTTGCAAATTAATAATTTGAAAATGCTACAGTAAAATCTCGATTTTCCTCTGAAAAAGGTGGCATGATAACCGCGGATAATGCAAAAAAATGTACTTCAAAATGATGCTCGTGTCTGCAGTTGCAGAAAAAAAAAACTAACGATCGCATATTTTCTACACTTAATACAACATCGCCATAAGTCAAAAATTGTCAATTTTGAATAATATACATGTTCTGGTGCATTCTTATTAGTTTTATTAAAGTGCAAGACAGACATAAACGGGGAAAAAAACCTTATTCTTGAAATATGTCAGTTTGTTACTATAAGGACTAGTGTTTGCACAGTGGTCGAAATTCGACCATATTCATAAATGAATATTTGAGAAAACTTGTATGAATTTAACTATTTATAACATTTTTATTTCTACTCTTACTCATGTTTACTGCATATCTGAAAACATACAATTTTTATACGGACACACAATTTCAAAGTAATAATTTATTCCAATTTTCTTTTTACCTATAATCTCAAAATAAATGGATGAAAGGGGATATTTCGGTAATGGGGTCGTTTCCGAAATTTTAAAAGTATTTTGTGCTGAAAGAGCATGGTTAAAGCATGGGTTTTAACCACTTTTTAAATAATTTGATAAATATTAATATTTTTTAACTTATTTTAATCGGTGCGCAAATTGAAATTCATTTTTTACGCTTCTGCGGCTGGCATCAAAAGCGATGAAATGCCATTCACTGATACCATTAGCGCACATCGCAAATCATCATAACTTGAAAACGCGGTTGACAGCAAAGCGTAAGCATTTAGGGCGACAATGGAGTAGCGCGCCAAAGTACATCACTTGTAACGTGATAAAGACCACGCCTTATTTCCAAAATCGGACAGTTAACAAATTTAATAAAAAATAACTGTTGGGAAAACAAAAGTTTTTTCTGGCTCCACTTTATTTATTTATTTTTTGCTAATTCCATCAATTTCAGTGACTAAAAGTAGTACTTTTGACTGAAGGAAACAGCCCTATTGAAAAATTGGTGTGGTCGTCAAATTCTTGGTTTGAATAATTTTATTTTGGATACCATGTTGTTTTGTGTGAATCCTATATGCAAATAGATAGTTCCCTACTCTTTGTTTACGTATGCAAAGGAAAAACATTTTTCGCGATGACACTAGAAACAAAAAAATTCACGCCAATGGATAAAAATCACCAATTATCCAATTTTCGAAATCTTCCCGTATGAAATGAAGCGTCAAAACTCAGTTTGTGCGTAAAACTTCTGTGTGAACAACATTACTTATAAAACGTCTACTATTATTGAGTAAGTTGCTTCTTCGTCATTAGAAATATAAATTTCCAAGTATCAAATGAACGAACTCTACTCGTAGCAACATATAACTGTCCATTCAAAAACACTGAACGTCGCAAAAACACCATATTTTTTAAAAAAAGGTCGTCTTTGCGATTTGTTTATGGTTAAGGGCGGGGCTTAACTGATGTCACACTTATCAACATTTTTGACCCTCTCCCACTTTGTCACAAAGTTTCGCACTTCACCATGCCCCTTCTTCCCTTTGTCACATCTCAAGCTGTTTTTAATAAACGTTCCTATTAAAAAAAGTCTTATTGTCACATTCTCCCCATTGTATATTCTTTTTGTCATTTCTTTGCTCACCCTTGTCACAAACTGTTACTATTTCGTGAACCCCACCTTAAACCGGGACTTCATTCGTAGACAGCCTCTATTTTGTGGCAACAGAATGCAAATATACATTTCCCTACTCTTTGTTTTCGTATGCAAAGTAAAAACATTTCTCGAGCTTCAATTAGTGCCAAAAATTTGACGCCAATAGATGAAGAGCGCCCGCTAATTTAACAATTGTCAAAATGTTCCCAAATGAAATGATCCTGCAAAACTCAGATTATACGTAAAACTTCTGCATGAACACATTTCTTTTAAAAAGTTTAATATTATTGAGTAAGTCACATTTGACCTCTGCCATTAGAAATATAAAACTTCAAATAGTCAAATGAACGAATCCTACTTGCTACATTAAAAATTGTGTATTCAAAAACACTGGACGTCGCAATAACAGTGCAATTTTATTCAAAAAAAAAAAAAACATCTTTGTGATTTGTTTACAGTTTAGGGGATAGCTGGCTAATGCACTTTTCAAAATTTTTGATCTCTCTCCCCTTTGTCACAAAGTATCACACTTCACCATACCCCCTCTTCCCTTTGCGCCACACCTCACACTTTTTCATAAACAATCTTATCAAAAAATGCTTGATGTCACATTCTCCATATTGTACATCCCCCTTGTCATTTATTTCCTCCCCTTGTCACGAATGGTTACAAATTAATAAAACACCTTGAAGAGAGACTTCATTCGTAGTCAGCTGCTTGCAAATATACATTTCTCTCTTCTTTTTTCACTTCTTTTTTCAAAGAAAAATATTTCTCGCGCTGGCATTGGTGGCAAAAATTTGACACCAATGGATCAAGTTCGCCAATTTCACAATTATGGAAGTCTTCCTGAATGAAATGATCTGGCAAAACTCATTTCATGTGTAAAACTTCTGCACAAAAATTATTCTTTGTGAAAGTAGGCATGACCTTTGCCGTTAGAAATACAAAATTCCAACAGTCAAATGAACGAACTGTACTCGCTGCAAAATATAACTGTCCATGCGAAAGCACTGGACGCCGTAATAAAATGCCAATTTTATCGAAAGTTTCACCTTGACATCTGTTTGAGGTGATAGCAAATGCAGGTATTATTGGCGTTTTTTTTTTTTTTTCTTATGAAGGTGGTTTTATTGAAACTGAAAGTCCTCCCTCGCACCGGAAAATGGTTTACTTTAATATTAAAATCGCGAAAACACAATCAAAATGAAAATATTTTAATTGCTCGTAGTTACTCTAAAAGCCTCAATAATAAAAACAAATGCAATAATTTAGTTTCTTTACGCTCAAGCAAGAAATGGCAGCACATAATATTATCCAGCAATTTTTTCACACTAACTGAGTCGCGTGAAAAATCAAATAAAAATTAATTTTCGCTAACTTATAACTGCTTCTAGCTCTTTTTCTAGTCATCGTAGCGAATTTCCGTTTTTGAGCCGTAAACGGGGGGGGGGGGGGGGGTAGACGTTTTCAGAAGTATTTTTTACGATCTTTCCAACCATACCAAATTTTAAGCACTAAAATGCATTTTTCTTGTAGAAAAAGCGGTTTAAAAATGAATTAAAACTTAATATTTCACGCTTCCAACAATGAGTTTCAACAATGGAGAAGAGATAAAATTAAAATTTTTGAGTTTCGCTAACTGAAAAACCTTTATAATTTTTTCTCTAGTGGATTTAGGCTATTGGAGCTTGGACGTCCTGACAATTTCTTCGTTAGGAGTATTTTTTAAAAACCTTTCAAACCATATCAAATTCGAAAAATTGGAACATCCTTTCGCGTAGAAAGAGCCATTTAAGGTGAAAATGCATATTTAATTAATATCTCCGTTAATTAGCGTTCAATTTTAAAAATTTTTGTTGATGACACTAAAACTCGGCAATAGCTACTGAACAAAAAAAGAATGAAGGAAATCGGTTCACAAACAGATGAGGAATCGGAACCAAAAGAAAATGGCTTGCCTATTAATATATAAAGATTGAAGCTTAGGGGCATTACATTTAAATTGATTTTTCTCTAAAAGTAGTTTTTGCTGTAGTGGCAGTATTCTACTCGATGTGCGATATTTAATCTAGCTCTCAAAAAACCCATACCAGACCTGTGAAAGTAAAAAATACACGTACACGTTACACAAGGATTGCTAATTACTGCAAACTGATTTTACATTAGCAAATCGTTCAAACTGATGAACTAAAACAGATCAAATTGGGTATGCTCCCAAAGTGTGTAGGGGATATGATTTTTTTCGAACAAAACTGGTATGATCACGCGTTCTCGACCATAAGGTAAAATGGATCTAAAGATCAGTATAGATCTAAACAGTTAGTTGTATCGTTATAACATCAGTTCAGGTTTTGGTGACCAGAGAAGGTTTGTGCCATTAGACTAGAGGGGAAGAAAGAAACAGGAATGCCTAAGAATAGATTTTGCTCTTGTGGAGGTAAAATGGGTACATTTATCTAGATTAAGTTCATCGTCGATATTTTTTTAAAGTGCGAAAGATAGCAGATTATTAGCCCGCGGATAATTGCAAGTTTATTCTACTGACAAATAGTGTTAAAATTGTAGATTTAAAATATTGTTTTTTCTTTAAGATTACGCATATAGATATAATTCGGCTAATTATTACATTTAGAGTTATATGTGTCTGCACATACAATAAAATCATTATGAGTAGAATCGCCGCACAAGCAATAGATATAAATTTTAAAGCGATTTCACCTAACTTCAATTGCAAGGCACAGCATTTAATATGATCACAATTCCAATTTACATTCTTATAGCCCCATAAAATACATTTACAAGCAATCCGTTTTCCATTGTGATTATGAAATTGCACACTTGAACAAGATATGGAAGAATTACATTAATGTGTTTAGCATTCAATGAAATATTTCTAAAACAAATAAAAGGAATGGTATTTCGGAAATATTCTAATTACGTAATGATATTAGCGAAAACACGGTGTTTACTCATGCGAAAAGTTTCTACTAGCTTGGACAGATTTTGCATTGTTAAGTATAGTCATTTAATAATTATTAACGGTTATGTTTGTGGTTCACGTATGTGTAATTAAATACAAGGGTGCAAAAGTATGTTCTTTTGAATATTTTAATTAGTTTTAGTGGCAGTCGGAGCAGAAATAATTTTAACGTAATTTATTTTTACTAGAACTTAAAAACTATTCGTTCGGTTTGGTAAAATTGTGTTCCTTTTTTTTGGAGAAATAAAAAACCTTTTTTTTTGTTTCTAAGAACTAGAAGAAAACTTGTGCAATTGTTTCTAGAGACAATTTAACTCTATTATAACGTGAGCAAAGGGACTACGATAGTTACTTGTTATAACGGATGTTCGTAAAAAAAAAAAAAAAACTCGTAAAATGATTGTAAAAAACAGATTTTTAAACAAAATCAGAAACGCGTACTCACACTTGCTTTGCTTTATTTCATACTTCAGCATAGCACCAAAAAAGTTGGGTAATTGCTTTAAACTTTGATATTGTTTAGTAAGTTGCTGCCCATAAGCCAGAACTAAGGTAGAATTTCATAAAATATACCGACAGCGATATCAGCACATCCAAAGACTGCAGTTTCGTCCTGGTTATGGACTCAACAGTTTGTAATAGTAAATTATCCAGCTGGAGGCACATTGTCATCTCATTGAAGCTAATAGTGCCAATAACTAGTAGCTAAAGTAAATTTAGCTCACCAGCGAGAGTTTGCAGCAATGGTGTAGTTCAACTCGTAAATTGAAAGCAAAGCTTATGTAATGAGATAATATCTGCCTCGAACTCAGTTACTTCCAATTCCTGACTGACGGGTCCATAATTAGGACGAAAGTGCAGTCTTTGGATGTGATGACCGGGCTGTTGGAACATTGTACATGTTACAGTATCTTGCGTTACTCTGTTTCGAAGAATATTGCTGGCCATAGACATTCTCAACCCATGCTTTGAAAAATGACAAAATGAACGCTTTTGAAGTGCTCAAAGTTTTTTCTGCACTTCAAAAGCCATTCAGTATACAGAGCTTAGTTCAGCTCTGTTTTATTGTTAATTAGTATCGCATCATATACGAAAAATGTCGAAAAAACTTTCGGTCTAGATCCCAACATTTTAGTATTTTTTTTAAATCCAAAAAGGTTTAATTTAATGATAGTGAATTTAATAACGCTTCACGTGATGTAAGATTCGTTATTTTATTGTTTTGAAAAACGAAATGGAATCTTACGTAATAATAGGGGGGGTTGAAAAATCTTACGTACCCTTGCATGGGAAGAGCGGATGTCAAAAATGAACCAAATCATCCTTACGTAATTAATAAATGGCCCCTTACCCGTCATTCAAAAAAAAAAAAAATCTTTCTCTGAGTGGTTTCTATACGCGATTTCTTGAGGAGAAGAGATTGAATAAGGAGTTCATTGAAACGAATAACTTTGTCTCATTCATTGTTCTTCCAGATTCTTCTTACGCTGATTATTGATACAAGAACCTGCAGTACTTTTCATACCACAATTTCAGCGTATATCAGCCCTTTTTCGTATTCGTCGCCACTTAAGCCGAGGGCAGGTCCTGTCCCTTTGTGCGTGGCATGCGACCTCATTTTTCCATTCTTAGTTTCTTATAAGAACTTGACTTAGAATATTTTCCTTCTCTGAGGATAGGTGATTGGGCATATCGAAAGGATAGGTGGATAGGTGATTGGGGATCGAAAATAAAACTTTTCATTAGAAACATGTTTTTAACACACTTTGTCCCATTGAAAAAAAAAGGGAAAAATCTGAATAAAAACGCATCTAAGCTTAACTAAAAATTGGAAAGGGTATATGTAGTACTTGGAGAAAATACCAGTGATATTACTCGAGTTAGTAATTATTAAAGAGTATGCTTCTGTACCCCTTTCACATCGAAAAGTGGTAAAATTATGTTATTGTGTCTTGAAAAATATGAAAATTCATAATTATTTTGTTCTTACTTTCATGTGAGTGAAACACAAACAAGAAAATTGAACTATTCCTTGGCAAATCTTTTCCAGCTTTGAAAACGTTTAACATTTACCTTTGTTACGTTAGAAAGCTAGTAAAATATATTTTTGACGAAAACTTATCTAGATTTACCATAATGAACAAATTTGAAAATTACATTGTATACAGAAAGCACACTTCATTTAATATAAAACTTGCATTGAAACTATATTTTTCATGTTTGGTCTTTTATTTGTGTAACTTCAAAAATAAAAGGGAAATTTTTCCCTTTTTTTTCAATGGGACAAAGTGTGTTAAAAACATGTTTCTAATGAAATGTTTTATTTTCGATTAATAAAAATATTTTTCATAAAAATAACAAAATGATGAGTGAATAAGAAAAAAAATGAATGAATGAAAATGAGTGAACTAATTAATAAAATAATGTAAATTAGTTAATTATTGAAGTAATTCATAAAAAAGGAATGGGTAAACGAAATGAACTATTTTTCTTTGCTAGGCATTCACTTGAAAAATTATACAAAACATTTAATATGCAAATAAGCTTAATATTAAGGAGATAAATACTAGACTAAATAATAACAGGCCTCAGTAAATATTTTAAATGTTTATAACAAGAATATTGCAATTTAAATTAACAAAAATTATTTGGCTTGCCATACAATTTTACAATATAGTTTGGAAACTACTAGACGTTTTCTTTTGTACTGATACTAAGACCTTTTACGATGAGTAAGAGACAGCAGGCTGGTGTCATACTGGTCCATGTAGAAGAGAACATACGTCGTCTCTTGACTACCTGTTCGCACAGAAAATATTCGTGCTTGGTTGCACAAATCAAGATTTGCATCAATGAAAGGAAGAATGCTCTGGACGGACGAAATAGTTTTCTCTAAACAATCTGGTTGCTTTTACTTTTCACATCCTTTCTACTGCAAATCGAAGGGATTAGAAAGTCTACTGGGAATAAGAGGGTATTGGAATGCTCACTCTTATCACGCTGTAGCTAATGGAGATCATCTTATTTTCGCCATTTCATACTGACGCTTAAAATTTACTTAAATTTAAATCTTGTATAAGTCTCAATACGTGTGATATTAAATTCGTGAACTATATCGAAACCATTTGAAAATCATGTCGAAAAGAGTGAATGCTAATTTACTTGTTGGATGGATAACTTTTTTTTAACGACCTTGCTTACATCGCGCTTTGGGATATGTCGCGCTTTGTCTCCCCAAAAGCGCGATAAAACGATGGGTTACTGTATGAATATCAATGTTTAAAAAAATGCTTAAATATTATCAAATGCTTTAATTTTCAAAGGTAACGTTTTTCCAGACTGGAATTGACGTGTTCGATTGCAGTACCGGACCAAATATTCAATACCGGTATTCGGTATTTACAAAACATGATATCGGAATACCGGTATTAGTTCCGGTATTAGAAATTTCTCAGAAAAAAGCTTGAAAACATATTGTTTCGTTGCCACATTTCATAATTTTGTACACAAATTATATTTTTTATGAAAATGTATTGTGAACAAATATAAAATGAATTAACAAATGTCATAATAAAAAAAATCACGCAAGTCAGTGGTGCTGCTAACAATGCGCGATACACCTCCCCTAATTGTTCAGAAAGTCTCTCTCTCTCTCTCTCTCTCTCTCTCTCTCTCTCTCTCTATATATATATATATATATATATATATATATATATATATATATATATATATATATATATATATATATATATATATATATATATATATTAGATTTTTATCTAGTTATAATTTTTTTCCAAGAGACAATCTTTTCCTATATTAGTATTATTTTCTCTTGAGCAGAAGAGATTTATGTTTGATTTTTATTATTAACCCTTTGGGTTGAAATTTACAATAACCTTGACTAAATTTGATCTTGTTAGTTTCTCTTACTCGTTTTCGCGTTGTTTTCAAGCTTCTTTACAATTATAATTATGTACATATCTGAAAATATGTTTCAAATGAGTATGCTTAACCCCTACGCAAATTTTCAAGACACTATATAATTTATGAATATTATCTGGCCGAGTATAAAGCGAGACATGACCACAAATTACCATTTGTTTTACTAACAAGAATATGTTTTTTTTTTTTTTTTTTTGGATATTCAGTACAGCTGAAACAAATATTTAAAGAAAATCTCATAAAGTCATACCGTAATTGATTGTTGGAATATATTATTTATAGAACTTGGATAAATTATTACATTCGAAATTTCACTCGAAATTAACTTTCACAAAAGGGAAAGCACAAAGATGCGATTCATCTCACCATTTGGTACACTGTAAAAGAATTCCGAAACTGTACTGGTAATTTCCACGGAACGTGTCGGCATTTCACAGGTTTTCACCCATTTCCTGGTAAAATTAAGTATTTTTGTCAAAACGCTTCCTGAATTACTCCAAGTTGCACAAATGCAGACTTCTCATTGTCGGAAAAAATATTTTTAGCTTCCAGTTTATAGATTAGCTGAACGTATTTATTAAGTGTATCGGCTTACCAGCGTATACGGTCCATCCAAGCTTACTATGCTGCTAATGAGAGCGAATAAGTCTATGGATTCCGCAGCTTTGGTTTGATAAGTCTATGGATTCCGCAGCTATGGATTCCGCAGATCCTTTGTACTTGCAATTCTGTCTTAGCTGTGGCCCTAGTAGCAATAATGCTTTTGGAGCTTTCTTGGCAAATCAGGAAGACGGAAAGCTACAACTTAAATTTTCTCTTAAGGTTCCAGAAACATGATTGGCTTTAACTGGAGATATTTCTGTATTATTTAAAAGATTTAAGGATGATTTCAGGAAGGTAACTGGATTTTAGTGGAAAACGTTCCTGGTTTTTGCAAGATATGTTACTAGCAGAAATTGGGCACATCAGCTGCACATTATTTTCCAGAATTGTTTCTGAATCGTTTTTACAGTGTAATGAAGGTACCATTTTGCAATCTGTCCGCTACTTTGGTTTAATGACATTCTATTACTTCGTGATTTTGAAGCCAAATTTTTTCTCAGTAGAGATTTTGGCTCTGTATCATTGAAAAAGAAATGTACATTTAAAATATAGGTGAATATTTAATAAGTTAAATTGGAAATTCATTCAACTATTCATTTCACTAACTACGTGTGTTATTACGTATTTAAAACATTATTAGATATTTGGGGCTAAAAACAGAGTAAATATTTTACGATTTCACTTTGCTCTCTACTTCCTTCACCCCACACTCCCTAACTACTTATCTGTTTTGAACTGAAATTTCGAAAGCATTATACATCGAAAGTGAAGAACTGCTGTTTCTGTCACTATGTTCGTTATTAAAAATTCAATAAAAGATAAAATCTTTATGCTTCAGTTTTAAGGATTTTTGAAGTATGCTGTCATTTTATGAAACTAAGATCTTTAAAATGCTCAATAAGTAGTTTGGAAAATGGTGAATTAAATTTCTTTACAAATGCTATTATTGTTCGGGAGAAAATTAAATTCTGTTTCAGATTTGTGAAATGTTTTAGGATATGAAATTTAAGAATTGGAGATTAATTATACTTATATTGAGTTTGATTGTGCAGAATTCAAGTTTAATTTATTGCAAAGAACTGATTATGGCAGTTTCACACAAGTTTCTATACTCAAAAGAGATTAGAAACAGAAAAGTTCCATGGCTGATTCCTAAAATCTAAATAATTATGTACGCCATACTAATCTGCATGGATGCGTATGCGTTATGTATTATACATTTATCTCTTGAAATTGAAATAGTATAGAAAACGTTAAATATGGGTATACACTTTTTTTTGCCCAAAAGTTGCTTTAATTTTGAAAAACATCTGGATTTCTAACTTTAATGAATAATTATTGCAAGTTTACTAACTAAGAGGAGGCAAAACGATGATTAATGTCAAATTATTTCAAGCCAAAAACGAATACAGTAAAACCTGTAAAGGTGACCACTCTTGTAAGTTAACCACCTGTCTAAGTTGGCCGCTGTTTTCGGGAACAGAATTAGATCTGTACCATATAATTCAACCTCTATAAGTTGACCACCTGTTTAAGTTGACCACTAAAGTAGTGCACTGCAAGTAGTCAACTTACATAGGTTTCACTGTATTTACAAATGTTTTTAAGAAAGGATACAAAAAAGTGGGGTGCAATTATGGACTCTCTCTAAAACAGTCATAAAAATAGTTCCAAACACTTGACAGAGGGATATCATGTTGTAGAAAATGGTAAACAATATATTTAATACAAATTAAAATAATTTTAAAATGTCGCAAACACAGCCAGTTTTAACAGGATATAGCCACAGTTTTGCAGCACAAATATATTGCTGCATACATTTTTTCGGGGTTACAAGGAATAAGGAACATAATTGCTATCTCAATGCAAAATTGTGAGCTTTTGGATAATAATCTAAGTGCACATAATACATTTAACAAACACTTTTCGCGACTTTCTTCATAGAACTTTAACTCAAAAAAGACGATTGTGTCTTCCGTCGAATCTGGTGTAACCTTTTCATTGAAGCTTTCTTCATGGAGAGGGTCACTGAAGTTTGATTGTAATTTTCAATCTTAGCTATTTGTGGGGGATTTTTTTCTTGTTTATGATGACCTTTTACGCTTTCTATCCTTGCCATCGAGTCAGTTTATTACCCTTGTTAAATTCAAGGAGGTCTTTTCGAAGGAATTCAGGATCTACGTTATCCGAACATCATGATAAGATTATTTCAAATTAACCAAGTAATATATCACTTTTTTTTTAAATCGGCCATCTATTAAACGTTTGCAGTTCAAAAAAAAAAAAAAAAAAACAAATCGCGCAGTAACGAATGCTGTATCCTTTAATTTTAAGTCTACTTAAATGACGATTCATCTTTACTACTTACAGAATGGCTTCAACTGTTATCTGCTATCTTATACGAACAAATGACAAGTACTGGCTACCAGTCTTACCTCTCCCAGTCATTTTGGATGGGATGCCCATATTAAGACGTATGTTCGTTTTTATTTTTTTCCTTTTATATTATATCTATAGGAAAAGTTTTTTGCTATGGGTTACAATACCTCAAAAATGATGAAACAATCAAAACATTTTTTATCGCTTATTTCAAAACTAAAAACTATTCTGAACACAGGGGAAAAGTTTCATTGCTTTAGTTCAAATATTTAAAAAGTTATGCGTAGTTTTTGGCCATGCTCGCTATGTGTTCTTATGCAAAAGAAAAACTTTAAATTGCTTTTTCTCGATGATGGTTTTTTTTGTGTTTTCATGTCATTAGAATCCCTAAGGATTTTTTTCTATTGAAGATACAGGCTTTAAAGTAATACTTTTTGCAATTAAGATAACATATTTGACAAAATTGTGCATTAGATTAGCATTTTATTCATTACTCAAATGTTTAGAGCATGTTAAACCTTTAAAAACCAATTTTTTTTTTAAAAAAAACTTTGATTGTTTACATAATTAATCACAGAAAATTTTCTAATAAATTCATAAGCAAATGAATGCACAGATTTTCAGAGATGATTATAGTGATCGTTTAGCAAAAAGCTTTTTTTTTAATTAGTGCAAAAATAAAAAAAGCCATAGAGATTTTTAAAAACTGAAATTTTTCTCAATTTTTTGAATTTTTTAAAAAAGTAGGCAATATTTTTAAATTTTGAAAATAAATTATTAATTAAGAAGTAAGTATGCATATTATGGTTTTAAAGAAATATAAAATTTACTTAAATTTAAAAAAAATGTTTGAAAGGTACTGTGAGCGACCTTTCAAACATTTGCTTAACTACCCTTAAGCAACTTCAAAAACCTTACTTTAATTATGAATGTCTATATAATATTGCAAACGTATAGAATGACAAGAAAATAGGAAATCGTATTTATTTGGAATAAAAGTAAAGTCAACGGCAATGCATTTGTAAATCTTATTTCGTTCTTTTAACGTTCTATAATAGTAGAAATATTTAGTTACAGCAAAATGGCGAAATATATTCATTAGGCCTAAAAGTGAAGTTGAATGCAACAACTTAATCTCATTTTCTTAATTAAATCATGAACAAATGTCCTTTTGCGAAAAATTAATGAACTTATACGTTAAATGAAATGCAACAAAATACAGAACAAGAAGCAATCAACAGTCCCGCCTGACAGGAATTCGAGAACAGTCGCGTGAGATTTACGCTTAAAACAGAGCTCAATTTCTATACTTCCTTACTTGTGCAAATTGTATCTGAGCTTCCTTTAATTGAACACACGCAAGCTATGGTTGAAATTAACTCTTAATGGAATGAAAGAACACTTTTTGAATATCTTACTTAAAGACACTGTTTTGCATACAAGTTTTTTTTTCCCCTGCAAGGGTAAGTTTTTCTTGAATCGTCAATATTTTAATCAATGGAGTTGATGCCTTTAACGTTTTTGAGATTTTTTAGATGCTGCATGTGAGGAAATTTTCATTGAAGCAGTGAGAAGCAAAGGGATGTAAGTGGACAATTTCAAGTTTTAAGTGAAACGAGTTTAAAGATAACATCCTAGGTAGGCTTTCATTGAATTTTTTTTCTTAATCATGCGGTATAGCAGCACCTACCAGAGCTACTAGTACCATATCTTGCCCCAAGACAGAGGACAGGTTCACCTTCTATGTGTACTGGTTATCTCCAAATTTTTAATTCTCACTGCCTCAACTGTAGGGCTCGACCGATGGCAATTTTTGGTCGATGGGCGGATGCTGATTGTTGGACGGTGGTTTAAAGACCGGTCGATAGCCGATGGCCGATTATTTTCTCTTTCAAATGGCCCATGGCCATTTGAAAGAGAAAATAATGCCAATGACCGATGGAAAAATTTAGCTAAGGACGGCCAAAATATAGGACATTTTTAAGGAACAAAATAGTGTTCAGTACGTTGTTGAAACGGAATGTAAGTCATAGTCATATTTTGAAAAAAGGAATGGATAGATAAATTTGATAGCTAATTCTTCTGACACATTTATATTTCTTCTTTTTTTTAATGAAAATGTTACGTCGAATTTTATAGCAAAGTAGAGAAAAGTACAAGGGCTGCAGAAATATTTTTCTAACAGAAGAGAAGATAAAAGAGAAAGGGGGGATTTAAATGATTGTAATGAAGAGTCACACTATTACACTAGTAGTAAAAAGCTAAAATGAAAAAACGGAAGTTAAAAAAAACTTGAACTACAGCTTTAATGTATTTCAATAAATAAAAATATAAGCACGGAAATCTAAAATATTACTATCAAAAAACATACTTTTCAAATGTTCTTGGAAAAGAAAAACCTAAAGAAATTTCCTCATAAAATGTTCATCGAAAATAAATAAAAAATAGGGCCAGAGCCAAGGAAGGCCTAGAGAAGCGGCTCTTGATTTCAATCCTTTCTTTAGTGGCCCCCCATCGTGGCCTGAAATTACATTTTTTGGGCATTTTTTCATAATTTAAGTTTCGAAAATTTGCTGAGGTTGAGTACTTAGCCCCCCCCCCCTTCCTCTGAAGTTGCCATAGATGACTTACAATCGCGTTTTCAAGAATACAATCTGGGAAAAATTCCGGGACAAATCCCCATATAACCCTCTTTTGCGCAACACTTCCGAAAATCGTTTAAAATTGCGTTTTTGGAACTTCATTTTCTGAAAACTGGCATAGGAGAGTCCCTGAACTGTATTTCGCCTAACTCCTACCAAAAGATGGCCTACAATCTTGTTTATAAGCCTTCAATTTAAGAAAAAAAAGTCTGGGGCTGGTGGCAAGATTTTGATATGCTATGTGATGTGAATTTTTCAGTAAGAAAATTTCCAACTTATAAAAAATATTTGCAGAATTTTTCAAAGGTGTCATACATTATCATATTCTGCAATACTAAAACCTGTTATAGGTTTTTCTCCAAATGATGCAATCCAGTGTCATGTTCATTTTAATTTTAGTTATGAGAAACAAAACCTTTGATCGAAAAATCACTCCTTCTAGCGTCACGATTCTACCCCGATCCATTCAATTAAACTTTTAGTGTACACGTATGTTCTAGTTCTAATGTGAAATTCCAAACTATCGTCATTAGTTTAATAAGCTACGATTACAAATTACCATGTATCACTTTTTAGATAATTCCAAACTGCAGCAATTGGCACATTTACTAAACCTTACCTTCGCATAATACCTCACCAGCAAGAATTTCGTTAGGCAGAAATCTATGTCAGTATCACATACTATCAAATGTCAGATCTTCGGTAATTGAAGATAGAAGCTATTCTCCTGCACAGCGTGATATGCGCGTTTCAATCTGTAAGTCATTAGGCAATGGATTCTGAATTCAGTTGATCAGAGCATTAAACCTCAGCAATATGTGTCTAAGAAGTTGCTAACTATTGCATTTCCTAAGGACGTTGTACAATTGAGGTGTTCCGTTTCGATATATGTAAATCGATGGTAATTTTAAGTCTTTCTAAGATGGTAGTTAACAACTATTATTTAACAGTTAAGTTTTTGAGGGACACTTTTTATGCGAGGACTTTAAAGTTCTGACCCGAGCCCTCCAATTAAACTTTCTGTGTACTCGTATGTTCTAGTTTTAATGTGAAATTCCAAACAATTAGCATTGGTTTAATGATAAAGAAATAAGCTAATTATAAATTACAATCTAACACTTTTTAGAAAGTTCCGAACTGCAACAATTGGCACATTTACAAAACCTTACCTTCGCATAATACCTCACCAGCAAGAATTTCGTTAGGCAGAAATCTATGTCAGTATCACATACTATCAAATGTCAGATCTCTGGTAATTGAAGATAGAAACTATTCTCGTGCACAGCGTGATATGCGCGTTCCAATCTGTAAGTCATTAGGCAATGGATTCTGAATTCAGTTGATTAGAGCATTTTAAACCTCAGCAATATGTGTCTAAAAAGATGCTAACTATTGCATTTCCTAACGACGTTGTACATTTGAGGTATTCCGTTCTGAAATATGTAAATCGATGGTAATTTTAAGTCTTTCTTAAGTTGGTATTTAACTATTATTTAACAGTTAAGTTTTCGAGCGACACTTTTTATGCGATGGCTTTAAAGTTCTGACCCGAGCCCTTTAATTAAAGTTTCAGTGTACTCGTATGTTCTAGTTTTAATGTGAAATTCCAAGTCATCGGCATTGTTTTAAAGATCAAGAAATAAGTCACGATTATAAATTACAATCTATCACTTTTTAGAAAGTTCCAAACTGCATCAATTGGCACATTTACAATACCTCGCTAGCAAGAATTTCGTTAGGCAGAAATCTATGTCAGTATCACATACTATCAAATGTCAGATCTCCGGTAATTGAAGATAGAAGCTATTCTCGTCACAGCGTGATATGCGTGTTTCAATCTGTAAGTCATTAGGCAATGGATTCTGAATTCAGTTGATCAGAGCATTTTGAACCTCAGCAATATGTGTCTAAAAAGTTGCTAACTATTGCATTTCCTAACGACGTTGTACAATTGAGGTATTCCGTTTTGAAATATGTAAATCGATGGTAATTTTAAGCTTTTCTTAAGATGGTAGTTAACTATTAATTAACAGTTAAGTTTTTAAGGGACACTTTTTATGCGAGAGCTTTAAAGTTCTGACCCGAGCCCTTCAATTAAACTTTTAGTGTACTCGTATGTTCTAGTTTTAATGCGAAATTCCAAACATTTGGCATTGGTTTAATGATAAAGGAATAAGTTAAAGTGGTAATTTTAAGTCTTTCTAAAATTGGTAGTTAACTATTATTTAACAGTAAATTTTATAGGGGACCCATTTTACGCAAGGGCTTTGAAAATCTGATCCACAGCTTTTTTGTGTAGTTGCTTTTTAATTGTTTCCTAAAACAATGAAAACTTCTTGTAATAATAGACTTAAAATACTTCCGCTTTTTAAGTGTTGCCAAAACAATGAAAAAAAAATAGCAATTTTGAAGTTAGTTTTGTTTATAAGTTCAACACATTGGTAGATCACCGGACGCTTGATGACATGACAAATAATGATGCCCTTTACAATGCTTTAGTGACATCATTAATTCACGTGACATCATTAGCTGTCACGTGATAAATGAACCGGTCGCTACCGGTTGAGCTCGTCGAACGCAAGCCTTCATTTCAAGGCTAGAATTATATTGGCATATATTTGCGGATTTAGGTCATTTTTAACTTTTGAAATACTGTAGGTTTCCGAAGATTTCTTTGGTTCAAATCAAGTCATCCGTTTGAAAGATTTTTCCACATTGTTTTAGTTTAGTCTGGAAATTAGTTTGTTCATATTTACTAATAAAATAAAATTAAAATTACTGTTATTTTTCATTCTTCTTGGCAGCAATAAAATTGCGGATTTTGATTGTTAAGTTTTCTCGTTGTTTATAATCTATTTCTTTCATTAAAATATGAAATTTTGTTGTCAATATGCTTAAGTCAGACACATCAAGGGCAAGAGCGTGGCGTGTGAGAGCAAAATTGCAGGTGAAGTGACATTTTACAAATTAAAAAAACAAGGAAGAAAAAAGAAAAGTTTCACTTCTATCATGTCTCTTGACGACAGACATTTGTTTAACATTTTTAAATGATGGATAAAATATCCTGCGATTTTAAAGAAATTCTGATTATTTCTTTCTTGTTACAAAAATGACAAAAAACCCTAAAATGCAAGCATATTAAACTGGTTCCTCCCTTAATAAAGGGGACAAAAATAGATAAACGCGCTCATTCAAAATAGTATACTAGTTTACTCCTATTCGGATATGCAAACTTTGTCCGAGTTCTTGTACCGCACCCTTTACATAGCTTTCCTTTCACTTAAAAAGGGAATAATAGTAAAAAAATAAAGAAAGAAAGAAATAAAGAAAATAAGAAAAGGAAATACCATTATAGTTATTGTAATTATTTCCAAGCCAAAACAATTAGTTATCAACGATATCGGACGAAAATACCATTGCGATTAATGTTTTACATTCTCATAAAAATATATAATATTTTTATATAATTAATGAGTAACGCTCCTGAGGTCATCAACAATGAAACTAGCGCCACGGCATGATATTTTGATAATATGTTTAGGTAATGTTTAACATGCGGGGGAAAGCTTTTTGCGACAAGGCTTAACTGGATCCGGAAACTTAACTGTTTTTCTGTTAAGACTGTGTCATTACATGGGAATGAAGAAATGAAAAAGTGGTCAAAAATGAACGCTATTCACTGGAGTTTAGAGTTAATTCACTCGAGTTAGGGTTAAATTTCAACCATAAAAATATCACTAAGCAGACAACAGCTTCGTTTAAATACAGAAGCGATTTTCATCCGTAGTACCTTAGCGGGCAATTTTCTATTAATAACAACAAACAGAAAAATATTATTGCAGACTTTTTCAACTAATGCGCAATTTAGTTAATACTGTTAACTATCCAGATTACAGTAAACACTAAATAATTAAATATATGTACGAAACTTTCAGTTACGAAGAACTAAGCGCAATCTAAGTAGAATTTTCCAAACCAAAAATTAAAACGATGATTTATTTAAGTAACTTTTCATTTCCGAGGAATACCAATTAGCATTAAAACTCTTCTTAACTAATTGCAATAATCCCTCGAAAAAATCGAAACTACTTCTCGTAGATTAAAAGATATCACGGCATTTAATTAACGCTGGAATTGAATAAAAATATCAACTTATAATTCATTCCCCGTTGAAAAACTACGGCAAGGCAAACGACATGTGCAGAGATTTCCAAGATTCATTTCAGAAATCGCGTGTTTCGTGCAAGACACAAGTTTTGGTGGGAATGGCTAATGAAATGTAGATGCAGAATGCATTATACATTAAATTACTTAATTTGCATTCCACTTTTAATTGAACTCGAGTGAAAGTCTTTAAAAAACGGCGATGAAGTATACTTTTCGTGAAAAGTAGTTAATACACGTGCATTAAGCAATTTAAATTTTATTGCTATGAATTGATAAATATCGTTTATGAGTTTAATGGAGTGTTTTAGTTTCATTTAAGAGTTATTAACATTTACTGGTACGGTTGTAGTTAATGTAATACTTTCGTTCGGAGAAATATTTTCTTATTTACGTATTAAATGAATAACTATATGCAGTCAAATCGCGTTACTCGATCCTTATAACTTGAATATTCCTTTATCTCGAAGTTTTTACCCGGTCATAAACTCTTTAAATTCTAATGGAAACTTTCTACAGCTCATACTACCAATAACTTGAACATTTTAACCGGTCCCTTGAGACTTCGAGTAATCGAGAGTTGACTGTATATTGTTGTAGGTTTGACTTGTTTTTTTTTTTTTTTTTCATCGTATTTTTGCTTATACAGTCGACCCCGCTTAATAGCATATCGGCTAAAAGACTATCCCGCTTAATATAATGCATTTTCAATGTACCAAACCAATGTCATGCGTGGTTTTGCTTCCGGTTAATGGAATATCCCGCTTATTAGAATATTTTTTGTGGCAAAATGGCGATTTCATTAAGCGGGTGCGACTGCACCTTTTTTTTATATTTGTAATCAGATTTAAAGTATGGAATAAGTCCATGAAGTGTAAGTTGGAAAAAAATGTTAAACAGATTTCTTATTTGTCAAACTGACTTTCCTTAAATGAGGCAGTGAGAAGCAAAGGGATGCAAGTGGACTATTTTAAGTTTCGAGTAAAACGCGTTTAAAGATCAGATCTTAGGTAGGCTTTCGTTGATTTTTTTTTCTAAATCATGCTATACAGCAGCACCTACCAGGGTTACTAGTACCATCTCTTGCCCCAAGACAAAGGAGGGGTTGACCTACCTTTTGTACTGGTTATTTCCAAATTTTTGATTTTGCCACTTGCATCCCATTGTTTCTCACTACCTCAAATATAACAAAATATGGTTAACAATACAAAACACTATAGCCAGTTTGCAGATAATGTCCAGTTAAGACCACATAGATGTAGTATTAATTAGATGCACAACAAGAAAACGGTTCCCTGTATAGAGCAGGAATTAAAATGGAGGGAACAAGTCAAATCATTGGCTTCGAAAAAGCTGGCCCAAAGACTCCAAGTCACGTGACTCGACAACGACGAATGGTTGGCACGTTTTGCGTGAAACAAGCGAAAGAAACCTAATTTCTTCCAATGCTTTACTTTAAAATATATCACGTGACTTGGGGTCTTGGTTTCATGAATGAAAGTCTTCACTCCTTCCATTTTATCTCTTTTCAATGGTTCCATGGGGAACTAGCTGTTCTAGTATAGGCGGACAAATGTCAGAAAAGCGCATGCGCTCAGCAACGTAGCCTGACAGGATGCAAACAACGTTGCATCCGTTTACTTTCCAACATTTGCCCGTTTATTTCAAGTTTTGCGCATTCGATGGCACTCATTGGCTTTCACTACTGGAGTAGTGCATCTTGTTCTACTACATCTATGGTTAAGACGAGTGTATCTAAATGAGGATGAAAAGTGAAAACTTGATGCGCGTGATCCGTTAACTTCAATGTGACTCTGCTTAATTTAGTGGCTAACATACACCTGCAGAAGCTGGCATTCCTGACATTTAATAGATGCTTCCATTTCCGCCAGCAAACCGGATGTTTGTCTTTCATCTCATCAGTGGTCAGGCTGTAATTGTGAACTATTTACTGTAGGTTCAGAAATTTAACTGACAAACAACTTAAAAACTAAAACATTCAAAATTATATACTGTACCTCAGAGCCATACAGATGTAAAGCACATAATCGCAACTTTACAGGAGAGAGGAAAATCTTTTTTCTGGCGAATGCAAAGGATGGGACGCGCTTTTTGAACCCTAGTTAAAAATTGAAAAGGATTTTTTTTTAAAAGAATTATGTTCATATGGTTCGATGCGGCATAGGCTTCTACATACAATGCACTAATAAAAAGAAAATTGCAAATTTTAAACTTATGTTAGTCTGGCTCAGAGGTACAGATTAATGGGTAACAGTAGAAATACCGGATCAAAATTAATATTTCGGTATGATAAATAAATACCTTTGTGCTGAAAAAAAAAAAAAAAAATACGTCAAAAAGCAGAAATAGCAGATTTCTGCAGATTGTTGGATGTCTTTTCATCCGTAAGCTCATTTGTTTCGCATTGAAAAAGGCGTTCCTTGTAACGCCGAAACACGTGTCTGCTGTAATCTGCAAATTGTGATTTTTGACGTTGTTATTTCTTACTTTACTTTAATATTTCGGTATTCGGTGATTTTTGCGGAGTACTGGTATTATTTATTAATAGGAGTTTCACATTAAAGTTTACAAAAAATCATTT
The DNA here is from genome assembly GCF_026930045.1 of Uloborus diversus. Lineage (NCBI taxonomy): Eukaryota > Metazoa > Arthropoda > Arachnida > Araneae > Uloboridae > Uloborus > Uloborus diversus. The sequence continues at coordinate 14,149,581 of NC_072735.1, forward strand.
TTTTTTGTATTCAAAGTATTTAACTAAAGAGCTTTTTATCCCACACCGAATTCATATTTCTTTATGAATCAATAGTAACTTAATTAAACTAAAAAAGTATGGGAAATGCCGATTAATGTAAGTTTTTTTTTTTTCTTTCTGACGCAATATATTCTCAAACATTCAGTTTTTAAAACTCATTTCCCTTTTTCAAGAAGACTATTTCGCATACTCCACTGACATTTACCACATTTTATTTAGATGTTCATCATTATACCTAAGTGAAATTTTTTCTTTAGGACTCCTATTTTTTCCTAAACGACTGTTTATATAGTCAGAAAGTCTTTTTGTCCTTTAAAATGTAGCTAGTAGTTGAAAAATTATAAATTATGAAATAAACAAAATTGGATTCAAGTTCAACTTCAGTAGACTTTTAGTTATATCTTGAAAACACATTTGTTTTTATAACAAAAACTTTTTGAGAAAAAAGTTTAACAATTTAACAATACCCATGTACATCATACCGGCTTCCATTAGGAAATTTTAAAAAAATGAAAAACAAATTAAACAAACCAAGAATAACAAAATACAATGTAACAAAATATCAAAAAAAAATAAAAAAATGAAACAAAATAACAACATAACAGAAAAAAAAAACAAAAACATGGACATTTTCATTGTGGTAAAACATATAGCAAAGAACAACTTAATACGGTATATATATATATATATATATATATATATATATAAATATATATATATATATATATATATATATATATATATATATATATATATGTAATATGAAAAATCCTTTGCTAGGCCTTTTCCATATTAAGTTCTGTTCACTTATATGTCAGCGCATATGAGTCACAGACATTATTTATTACACACTTAAATGCTTCTTATACCATATATGGTTATGTTCCAGGCTCACATGAGATTCCCCTTAAAGTACCTACCAGACACCTTTTTTCCCTCCAGACTTAAGCCTGCCTCTGTCTGCGGAGCAAAGCCCAATAATATTTCGTTATTGCAATCTGCTCCTCCTATATAGATCACATGAGATCACATGATCGATGGATAATTATCTGTAATCTTTTAATGATATTCCCTATATAAAAATCGTGGCACAACTAAACAAGTTGGTTAGTTAAGAGAAGTTCCTGCTGGTATATTCTATGTAAAAATAAAGATATTGTGAATGTAGCTCTGTCCTCTTCCTACGTGGTAGATTATCACGCCAAAACACTGCAACTTGCGAAAACCAAGATTCGTAATAAGAACCGAGCGGCGGTTCTTACAAGCCGGTAGGATGATAAATGAGGGCAGAGCTGTAGCATTTTAAAATTTTACAGCATTGAGTGGTTTGCGTAAGAGGATTTTTTGCTTCAAGACATCGAAACAGTTTCTGTCGGAGTTAACCGCTAACAACATTGAAACCAATTCAGAATATCCGAAGAAAGAAAAAGAAAGACCAGAGACCATTTCAGTGGAACTCCAGCAAAGAATTTTCCGAGTGCTAGCATCTGCTGAGTGTGTGTGTGTGACCCATCCTGTGTGCGAAAGCATCATTAGAATCCACTTCCTGGTGATAAATTGTGCCCCCACATGGTTTACTGTGCTGATCAGATGAAAGGGCCTCGCTCGTCGAAAGTTTGATTTGCAAGGATCTCTTATGTGTTTTTTTTCTTTCGTTAAACTGAAATCTTTAGATCAGACTGGTGATTGAGTTACATTTGTTTTTAGATTTCGGAATATGATACTTTTACTTTCTTGAAATAAGTATTTTCGTTTATATTGTGATTTCTAGGGAAAGGTTTTCATGATCTCTTTGCATTAATTATGGCTAATATGTATAATATTTATCGGCCACGCTCTTTAAAAGGCTCATGCCGTAATGGTAGTATTATGTTTGGTTGCCAAAAATGTTTCATGTAATGTAAATGTGTTTTCGGTTCTGATTTAAAGTAAGATAGTCTCTTTTGTGGTACTATTTTTATATGTCTTTTATTTGTAGCACTTGTTAAAATTTTACTAAATAATTTGAATATGAATGTGGAAAGTAGAAGAAATGCTTTAAAGTTTGGTGAAATTAGAGATAATGATATTGCGTAGTGGCAAAACTAGTCAAAACCTTGAAATAGAAAATGACTCAGAAATAATCCCTTCTAATAAAAATAATTAAAAAATGGAAAACAAAGAGTCAAATCGAAAAGATGCTGAAACTCAAGCTGAGGTACCGCCTGAATTAAACGTAAATAACACAGATGCGGAATGCCAAACTGTTACTGAGAGAATACAAGAACTAAATTTAGCCGGGATTTCTGCTTCTGAAAATGAAGCAAAACAAACAAATACGTGTAGTAATCCAGAAATCTTATTGTTTGAGCCAGAGTTGGGCATAAATTTTTCAGCTTGGTTAGCTCATATTAACCAACAAACGAACCTAAATAAATTAAATGATAGCTGGAAGTTAAAAAAATTTCAGAAATTTATTCGCGGATCCGCCTTAAAAATCTATGTTAATCAATGTTTGTGTTGCACTTCTTTTCGCGAGATAATAGACATTTTTGAGGAACATTATTTCACCCCGATGAGTAATTTCACAGATTTCCAGAACTTAAGATTCTCGGGAAACGCCAAAGAATTATTCTCTTATTTCACTGAAAAAATAGAACTGGGGAGGAAAATAAATCTCAGTAACAAACATATTCCAACTGAAGGGCTCTCAGTTCGGTTGCCGAAACAAATTAAACCTTTTCTGCTAATTAAAGACCCGCAAACTCCCACAGAGTGGCTTCAAGTGGTCACTAAGATAATTAACGAGGTACCACATGAAATGTCAAAATATGAATTTAAGACCAAGACACAACAACCAAGTGCTTATAGGGGACCTACCCAATTTTATCAAAACTGGGTACCGCGAAACCAAATGCAAAACAATTTTCGGCAAAACCCTAATTACGCTTACCAAAGTAGAAATAATTTTCCACGAAATAATTTTAGTCAACCACAGGACAAACGTCGTGTTTTAAACCAAAACGAGGAAAAGAACGCCCGTAAAAAACAAACAACACATTATACACTGGAGCTACCTCCTAATCCTTGTAAATTCTGCGCACAACAAGGAATTATTAACGCATATCATTGGGGACAAACCTGCATAAATAAACCAAATACCTCGACGGTTGAACCATTACTAGAGTCCCCGAATAAGGATAAACAATTTAGGGAAGGAGAGGAAAATTCAAATGAAGCATGACAATTACTAGTGCCCGGGTATATTGAAGGCGAAATAATCTACAAAAGTGAAAAGAAATTATATAATGAAAATAAATTATTTAATGAAGTGTGCACTAAAAATAAAAGAAACTCGAGTTTATTACAAAAGATTTGTTTAAATTTAGATACAGGATCAACCTTAAACGTTATTCCTAGTGTGATTGCAAAAACATTAAATGTCTCGATTGAAGAAAAAACAATCGTGAATGTTAAGCAAACCCAGGGAATTCTGACACTTAACCGAATATGTACGCTCCACCTTAAAGTTGGTAATATCGTTAGACCGGTGGAATTTTTTATTCTAGACACCGATTTACCATATGCCATATTAGGTTTAAAGAGTTGCATTCGATTTCATTTAGTCATTGACTGTATGAGACGGGTCGTTATGCAGGATCGGAAAAAACAGATCACTTTTTCTGAGTCCGCGCTAAATGATTTGTCTTTGCACATTTTGCCTGAAATCAAGGTTAAGGACGGTGAAAATAATGATCCTGGAAATGAAAATACTAAATTAAAGAAAAGTAAGCGTAGAAAAAAAGTTAACAAAACTAAATAGAAAAAATGTTTAAAGGAAAATCGAACTGAAAATAGCATAAAAAAGGCAATTAATAGCACCAGTAATCAAGAAGGAGAAGAAAAGAAAATTTGGAGAAGCGAAAAAAATGATCCTCTTCATTTTTCTAAGGTTTCCGTGTTGGATTGCGTGGGTGGAGGCCTACGCTCACGTCAGTCAATCAACGGGAATTCGGAAAACGGAGAAAATGCGGATATGAAGGAAATGCTTCAAAATTATGACGATATATTTTCGATAAATAAGTATGATGTTGGAACTATTAGAATTGAACCACAACGGGTAAGGTTAACATCTGACTTACCGGTGACATTAAGGGCATATAAAACGTCCCCTAAACAACAGGAAGAAATTGACAATTAAATTCGAGAATTGTTAAAAGCAAAAATAATAAAAGAGAGCTCAAGCCCTTATAATGCGCCTGTTACCCTAGTTTTTAAAAAAGACAAAAATAAAAAAAATCGATTATGCATAGACTACAGGAAATTGAACCAAATTACAAAATCAGATGCAGAACCATTGCCGTTAATAGAAACACTCATAGATAAATTAGGAAAAAGCCGATATTTCTCAAAATTAGACATGGCGTCGGGATATTGGCATATACCCGTACATCCCCAACATACAGAAAAGCTTGCATTTCTCACTAACAGTGGCCTATATGAGTGGAATAAATTACCGTTTGGTTGGAAAAATTCCGGAAGTATTTTCCAGAGAACTCTGCGCCGAATTCTGACAAAACAAAAAATTAAATTTGCAACTAACTATTTTGATGACATAATTATTTTTTCCGAGACTCTTACAGAACATTTAAATCACCTTAAACAAATCTTTGAAATGTGCAGGACAGAAAACATCAAGCTAAAAGCTTCTAAATGCTCTTTTTTACAGACAAAAATTGAATTTTTAGGTTATGAAATTTGTAATGGAATTGTTACCCCAGATAATAGTAATATTTAAGCTATTAAAAAATTGCAACCACCAACCAATGTCAAATCTCTTCAAAGATTTTTGGGGTCAATAAATGTGTATCACAAATTTATAAACAAGTATGCGACTATTAGAAATCCATTAAATCGTTTGCTGAAAAAAGACACAACTTGGCAATGGACAGATGAATGCCAGGAAGCGTTTGAAGTTTTGAAAAATTCATTAATTTGTAAACCTATTTTAAAAATTTTTGATCCCAGCAAAGAATGTCATATTTGTGTTGACGCGAGTCAAACTGGTGTGGGAGCAGTACTAAAACAGCCTGATGATTCTGGTACCTTACATCCTATAGCTTTCCATTCCCGCTCTTTAAAGGAGTATGAAAAAAATTATGGAATTACGGAGCTGGAATGTCTGGCTGTTGTCGATTCTTTGAACAAAGTTCATCACTATCTTTTTGGTCGAAAAATTACCATACATACAGATCACGCCTCGTTAGTTTGGCTCAAAAATGTAAAAAAATTAAAAGGACGTTTGTTCCGATGATCCTTGTTATTAAGCATGTATGACTATGATATTTGGTACACGAAAGGTACCATGAATTTTGAGGCTGATATGCTCTCAAGCGATATACCTAAAAGTAATCTAAAAGAGGAAGATGCAGTAACAGTTACGGGGACCCAAGCTTCACATCTACTGCAACTGGAGGAAATTAAAGAGGCTCAAAAAATGAAAATTTAACGGGTAATTTCATTGAAATTAATAATATTTTATGCCTGCGTAGAAAGGGTTTTACAAGAATTGTTGTTCCATTCTCCTTAAGATATAAACTACTCAAAACTGTCCATGAAAAATTTGGATATCCAGGAATTCAAAAAACAATTAATTTACTTACGCCTGTTTACTATTGGCAAAATATAACAATAGACATAACTAATTTTAACAAGCATTGTCATACGTGTCAAGTAAATAAAAAACCTCGGCAAAAAAGATTTGGCCTGCTACAATCCATGCCTCTGGTTGAAAAAGCATTTGATCTTGTTGCAGTAGATAGTGTAGCTGGTTTCAATTACTACAATTCCACTAAAAAGTATATGACATTAATCATTGACCATCATTGAAGATATATGTGGTCTTTTGCGTCAAAGTCAATTACTTCTGAAACATACATTAACTTTCTTAAGCAAGTCTTCAGCGTACAAGTGCCTAAAAGTGTTTTAAGTGATAAGAATCCGGCATTTACGTCTTCCCATTTTAAGAAGTTTCTAAAGCACAATAAAATTAAGCAATTGCTAACTACAGCACACAGGCCAGAATGTAATGACAAAGTAGAAAGACTAAACCAAACAATTGTCGCTCGATTAAAGTGTAAAGTAAATGAAACTTCTAAAAAAGTTCCTTGGCCTAAATTACTGGAGCTGGTGACTCAAGAATACAACTTGACTCCACACTCAGTAACAAAGTTTCCTCCTTCATATTTAATGTATGGTATTGTACCTTTTGAAAATCCAATAAAAGAAAACATATATCCTCCGGTCGAACAAGCAAGGAAATTGGCAGTTGAAAGAACTAAAGAATACCACGAAAGAAATAAGATATACTACGATGCAAGATTTGTGGACAATACAAATGACACTGTCATATATGAAGAATTCAAATACCCTAATTCTCGAAAACTGTCTCAACCATTCAGTGGACCATATAAAATTCTTAAAAAAATTTCAGATGTTAATTATGAAATTAACAAACCGAATGCGCATACGAAAGAAAAAACACAAACAGTTCATATATCTAAACTGAGGAAATATAATGTACCGAGCAACTTCAAGCTATCTCACGAGTGAAATAATATTATTGTTCATCTTTGAGCTAAAAGAAGAAAGAATGTTGAGTACATATGTTGAATTATGTAGAGAACTTACAAAAAGTATTGAGTGTTACATAATTTTACCTCAAACTACAATGTCATTTTAATTGTACTGTGTTTTTATTAGTAACTGTAGTGTTATTGTATATGTAATGTGTATAATGTTATAACATTTCAGATTGAAGGAAAAAAAAGGAAAGAGGTTGCAGATAATTTCCCGTCTTCATTTTTTTCCCTATTCAATCCTGTCGTATTCTTGTGGGGAGGGGGGATGTAATATGAAAAATCCTTTGCTAGGCCTTTTCCATATTAAGTTCTGTTCACTTATATGTCAGCGCGTATGAGTCACAGACATTTCTTATTACACACTTAAATGCTTCTCATACCATATATGGTTATGTTCCAGGCTCACATGAGATTCCCCTTAAAGTACCTACCAGACACCTGTTTTCCCTCCAGACTTAAGCCAGCCTCTGTCTGCGGAGCAAAGCCCAATAATATTTCGTTATTGCAATCTGCTCCTCCTATATAGATCACGTGAGATCACATGATCGAGGGGTAATTATCTGTAATCTTTTAATGATATTCCCTATATAAAAATCGTGGCACAACTAAACAAGTTGGTTAGTTAAGAGAAGTTCCTGCTGGTATATTCTATGTAAAAATAAAGATATTGTGAATGTAGCTCTGTCCTCTTCCTACGTGGTAGATTATCACGCCACAACACTGCAACTTGCGAAAGCCAAGATTCGTAATAAGAACCGAGCGGCGGTTCTTACATATATATATATATATATATATATATATATATATATATATATATATATATATATATATATATATATATATATATATATATATAGATAGATATAGATAGATATAGATATTGATATATAGATAGATAGATGAGGGAATAATTTAATTATTTGGATAATAATAGTTGCTTGGTTTTTGTCCTTTAACTTCACAAAAACGATTACTTATGGCAGTGATGTTGAATTTGCCTAGCACTCGGCTGCGAAAAATTGAATTTCTTCGGACGGAACTTCTAAAAGTTTAAATGCATTCGCTTCGCTAATCGTCGCATCGATCTGCATAAAACCCTCTCCTAACACGCTTCACTCTGCTACGCGGAAATCCGATCGAAAAGTTTTATGAAGGTCATTCAGCAAAGAGGAAAGTCATTTCAAATGCAGTGCGAACAAAAAAAAAGTTAGGGAGAAAGGATATATTTAAGTAAGTGGAATCTTATTTTTCATTTGCATATATTTATCGCCACAAACAGTTCTTTTAGAAATGAGGTTTAAATTCTTAATTCTTTAAATGCCTCAAAAAATGCAATTTAATGCAACCTCAAGTCAAACGTTCGCCGCGTACTGTTGTTCTCTTGCAAAATTTTTTTGTTTGTGTGTGTGTGTGCCCTCATTTAATGTGGTTCAAGTTTTTGTTGTTTCACTCTCGTAAAATTTTGAAATGACGGGCCTGCAGTTGAGGATTGAGAGAGATTGAATGCTTCTTCTTTTAAAAACTAAAAAGACAGATGTACCCAGCTAAGACGGATTATGGCGCAAACAGAGCCATTGAAATTTTTAGAGGGGTGGGGGGTTGAAATGTAATTTATCTTTTTTCGGGGGATCTTTGCAATACTTAAGGGTTTCTACCTTGCTTTTACGTGGTTTGCACCCCTTTAAAAGAAGCAATGCTTTGCGGGAAAATGTGGAAGACCTTGTGTTTAATTATTTAATTTATTTTATTTATTTTCTTTTTTTCCTCCATTTTTTACGTGCGTATATATTAATCTTTTGTTGGAAAATTATAATAACTATGTTTGCGTACTGTATTATAACAAGAAAAAAATCGAATGTTTTTCTCTTTTATTTATTTATTTTGCATACTATCTTCTTTTTTTAATTGAATCTTCTCGAAGTATTGCTAGTGCATTCAGTAAATTACCGCCCATTAGCAACTGCTAAAGCAGAAATACGTGAAATACACCGCCAGCTCAGTCATTTCCAGCCGAGGACTGCAGTTTCGTGCTTATTAGCACTCATCAGCCCGGCATAGGAAAGTGACTGAGCTGGAGATGAAAAACCTCTTAAGGAAGCCAAGAGAGCGTCTCTTGGCTTCCTTAAGAGGTTTTTTATCTCCAGCTCAGTAACTTTCCTATGCCGGGCTGATGAGTGCTAATAAGCACGAAACTGCAGTCCTCGGCTGGAAATGAATGAGCTGACGGTGTATTTCACGTATTGCTACTGCATTCAAAACTTTACGCAAATTTACACCGCGTGAATGATTTATCATAACAAATTTTGAAACCACATCGAGATAAGGAATTTCAATTTTCAGAGCCGAGCAATTCATCGTTTTTATAAAAAGATCACAAATAAGAACTAGTTTATCGAACCTTCTCGCAGTTCCAAATTATAACGTATAATTAAACCGCCTAAATGATATATCAATACAAGTTATATAAGTACACCGAGATACATAATTTAAATTTTAGTGGGTGAACTATTCATTATTTATTTTAAATGAACATAAATGGGAGTCATTTCATGAAATATCCAAATTTGTGGAATTCTTGCCGCACCTCACTGACTTGCCATTTTAACAAAAACTGAGTAACACGTCTAATATATCTTTACTAATAATAAAGCTGAAAATCTCTCTGTCTAGATGTCCGGAGGATGTCTGTAGGATGTCTGGATGTCTGGATGTCTAGGTCTCTGTGACGCGCATAGTTCCTAGACCGTTCTGCCGATTTTCATGAAATTTGGCACAAAGTAAGTTTGTAGCATCGGGGTGTGCACCTTGAAGCGATTTTTCGAAAACTCGATGTGGTTCTTTTTCTATTCCAATTTTAAGAACAACATTATCAGAAGATGGACGAGTAAATTACGAAATTATCATAACGTGGAACCATAACATGAGCACAAGCCAATTGGCGAGATACGAAACTATCATAACGTGGAACCGTAACATGGGTACAAGCTAATTGGCGAGAAAATTCACCATACATTATTTGTAGACATACAGGCGAACCAAAAGACCTTTTAATTTTTCTATTACGGGCAAAGCCGTGCGGGTACCACTAGTAAAAAATAAAACAATACATTTTTTTTATTTGGGAAAAACACATGCTCTAGATTTCTATTATTGTTAGATGAAGTAATATTTAAATTAAGTTATTGAATAATTTTCTTTTCAAAATGTTTTATTAAATAAGTCACCATTTTCATGAGTCGAAATTGATATTTCAAGCATTGCATTAATAAAAGCGAATACCTAACGAAGAAAATTCCTTATGTCATGTAGCACAAAATCGCAGATTTTATTTATCAAATTAATTGCACTAACATTATTTTTTGAAATATTAATTTCCCCATATCAAACTTCGCAACTCAATGCATTGTTTATTTGAATCTTCGCATTAATTATATTCCTTCTTCACAACTTCTCCTTACATTCAAAATACAAATATCATGTGCGGCAAACTTAAATAATTATTTTCTCCCCTTCTAATGAAGCTCTTTTGTTCTTACTTCTTATTTGTCAAAACATGTAAGGAATGCTGGAATTAAGAAGCAAAACTTCGTGGAAATTTCTGGAAGAGGTGATTTGTATCTCGAAAGAACACTTCATGTTCCAAAGCAAATATCATTTGATACAATTTACTGAAACTAAAAGAAGAATTTATCTGCGGAATGGTAGATGTTCTTCGAGCTTTTGAGACAAAATTTGAAGTTTATGACATTTACAATAAGTTCCAAAATTCCACCCATACTTAGTTTCTAAAGTTTCAGTAATAACTCTTAGATGTGAATTTTTGAGAAATATGCAAATTTCTTTGTATGCCTCTCATGGCGCATACCCGAGCAAATTTTCCGACATGAACGATTACACTTATTGCTTTTAATAATTGTGCAGGATATATGCGTTTAATGCTTAATCTCCTTTTAAGTTTAATTTTTTTCTTCCAATTAATTTTTTAAATTCAAACACACACATGCCCTCGCAAAAGTTCGTATTAAAATTTTTGAAATTGCTCAAACCAAGCTAAATTTTTATTAAAACAGCCAATAACTAAAAATAAAAAAAATATAAAAAAATTAAAAAAAACACTGTATTTAGTATGTCTTTTATCAATTTTTCAGATATTTTTTCAATAAAAGAATATTTTCATTTTTTTTCCTTTTTACGCAACTACATTACATGTACTTTTGTTTTATATTTTGTTATTAACTATTTTCTTTTGTCATTATCTCTTCATCATTTAATAACTAGTTCTTATTCTCAGACAAAGAAAATCAACAACATCATTCTACTGCTAAAATAAACATAATTTAGTTGGCAAATGTAAGATTAATAATACCAGTCTGTAAAAATTATTGAACAGTTTAGAAACAGTTTAACTAACAATGGAGATATTTAACTTCGATGGGTTCAATATATGATAACATAGTTTTTTTTCTTACATAATACTTGAAAGCAACCTTTTCCCTATAATATTGTTCACAGTGCGTCGACTTGTCTTTGCAAAAGTTTTACCAAGCTAGAAATATCCAAGCGGAAAATAAATTCCTGTTGTCTCACTGTTCTCCCTCTCGCAATATACTAGTCCACACCCCTGCAAACAATAGTCGTTATTCTTACTTATGTAACACACACACACACATATATATATATATATATATATATATATATATATATATATAACTAAAAAAATGCTTTACACCCAAAATTTTTAATAGATAAGGATGTGTAAAAAAAATAAGAGCTGAAAAGTTTCTTTAAAATATTTAAAGAAATCTATATTGTTTATAGCAAAAAATGTAGAAGTAAGCAACAGTAAAAAATTGGAATAATAATATACATTGTAACGATTAAGATTAAATTGTTTCCATATAGAAAATAAATCCAGGCTATGACTTCAACGGCATTAAAGAGGATTGGTTTTTTTCGACTGATGCATGAAAATATGATGACATTGTACTGCATTAAAAGAGGTGTAAAAAAAAAAAAACTAAGGCGCATTTTTGAAAACTATTTTTCCTGAAGAGAGCTAAATGTTTTCACTATTGTACCACAAAACTAAAGAAAAGAGGCTTTTATACCTTTTCCAGAATGAGTTTCAAAAAAAAATTAAATTCAGAAAAATCTAAAAAATAAAACTTTTTTAGAAAAATTATAAAAAATACAAAATATTCTGCCTTCAGAACAATTTTCGTCGCATTAAAATTTAACTTTTCTATACTTGAGTACAAAAAATATTTTTCTGGCGCAATTGGTTGGGATTATAAAATGCTAAAAATCACATAAAAGATAAAACACAATAACTTTTTATCTCACTGAAAAAATCAAAAATCACAGTATCCAGAGAGCCCATTATCAGTAAAAATTGCACCTGTATACCAAATTGTATCTTTCTAGGTCTTTCCGTTTTTCTGTAAAGCGCGACACACACACACACACACACACACACGCACACAAATATTTGTTTTATTATCTCTACATAGTATAAAATGAAGTCTCCAAAAAGTGTCTATTTGTTTAAACGCACAAAACTCGAGAACTACCCGACCGATTTCGCTGAAATTTTCACAGTAACTTTCTTTTGGCTTCGGAAGGGTTTGCAGACCGGTTTGAAAACAATTCGATGAATAGTTATTTTTTTATTCCAATTTAGGCCCAATTTTCACAAAAATTTCCAAATATGGGGCTGAAAAATTACTTGTACATATTAATATTTCATATCGTTGGAAAGGGTAAAATTTTCCGCGTTCTACGCCATTTGTTTCAATGCTCTAACTTAATTACGGCAGGATAGTTTTTTTAGGCTTAGCTGAAATTTAGGTACTACTTTCTTCATTAAATCTATCAATAAAAAGTTAAGGAGTTGTCCCACAGTTTTCTTTTTGACACCATTGGAAAAAGCTACATTTTTTTGCTCCAGATCTATCTCGACTTATGGTCGAAAAATTAAGCTTCTATCTCGAAAGGAAAAAAAGTTAAAACATTTTTAAAGCAGTTTTGAAAAATATCATGTCCATTCAAATTGTTAACCATTTTCTTCCGCATTTTAATTCCTTAAACTTACTTTATTTTGTGTTTCCATGGTTACGTTTTTTAAATCCATCTTTCTCGATTTAATTTCTCAAAAGTATTTTAATATCTGTCGTCATTGTTTGGAAGGGAAATTTAGCACGATGTTTTTTATTTATTTATTTAAACCTGATTGTTGAATATACATCACTTGACACTATTTTTATTTTCAAGGTAGACCGGACCAAGACGGGCAACGCAGCTAGTATGAATAAAATATATACGTGTGCTTACTTGATATTTCATTTAAGCTAGCTGTAAGCTTAAGCTTCATCATACGCTTCATGGAGCTAGTTTTATTTTCGTTTAACTTTTTTTTTCTTGTACGGACTTTTTTGCATATATCACTGCAGAAAACGTATACTAATATCAACCACAGACAAAATTCGTGAAGAAATTGCAGTTTTGAGAATGAAATATAATTCAATAAATTCTTTGAGATGTATTTATTTCATACAAACTTAAATTATTATTCAACTAAATTAATAATAATATTATGAATTTACTGTTATTTCATTAAAAACTAATTCCTAGAAAAAATACGCAAAAGGGCAAAAGTAAAATAAGAAAAATAAATTTCGCTTAGTAAAAAGTTTTTAAAGGTTAAAAACATAAACATTTTTTCACTGCTAAGCAATTTAAGAAAAGCACAAAACAAGGTGACTAAGTAGGCAAAAATTCTAGTTTACGAGAAATAATTACGAAGTTTCATTTTCTATCTTAAGAAGAGTTCAGAGTTTTTTCGCAACATATGCAGTAAACGTTCTGAAACAACTGCAAAAAAATATATGCTTAAGCTCTTTGTCAGTAGCATAGATGCAATGAGCGCAATCGTTTTCAAAACCGTTTGTAGAGCGTATGTAAGGCTGTAGGAGCCCTCAAGTTTAGGATAGGAATTATTTTAGCAAGGAGATCATAAAAGAAAACGACTTTTCTTCCTTCACTATACACTTGAAAGTTCTGGATTTTTTGAAAACGTTGAGTGGTTACGTTCTCCCTTGTCATAAGAGTTTATATATGATCCTCGTTTAGAAAACAGTAAATACGAATAGATCCGAAAAAAGTCAGTCTTGGAGAAATAGTCTAGAAGTTTTCAAGTGAAAGAGGAAAACTAAAAAGTAAATTGTTAAAAAAAAATCAACAAATGGTTGAAAAATGAAATATGAAGCTCTTACTCTTAAATAAAAGCATAATTCTTAACTTAAAAGAAATAGATAAAGTAAATTCTAAGAGTGCGGATAAAGGCATAAGAGTTTAAGAAAAAAACGAAAGAAGTTAAATGTTGGATTGCAGAAGAAAACTAAACGTTATAAAAAATACACAAATTTACAAATAAACGGAACTGCACTTGTGCTTGAAACTATGTTTACAATAGAAAATAAGTGAACTTTAAAATAAATTTGTGTTGTGTAATTCTTCACGTATTTTTTTGTCGTTTATTTATTTATTTATTTTTTTTTTCAAATTCATAAGCTAACTTACATATATTGCGTAAAGAAAAGAATTTATCGTTACTTCGGACCTTGTGTCTGTAATGCTTTGCAGATTGTACTTCTTAAAAGTTGTTTTACTTTCCTGTATTTAAAGTTAAATACTTAAATGTAGTCTAATTTCAAGTGCATGTATTAGTGTATACATGTATTTATAAATTTGTCTATCAGTGGTGGAAAAACAGGTTTGGCACCCTCTTCACAAATCATTTTTAGTTGTACCTCAGACATAAACTGAACAACGTAAAATATTTTTCATGTGACTTTTAGGATACCTATGGTAAATTAGACTTTTTAAATGTAATGTTTGCTGCTTTGGGTCTTTTGAATTTAATGGAAATATTTTTTATTCTTTAACTACTAGCTAGGCCTAGTGTCACTTTACTGTTTTAAAATAGTTTCCTTTTTAGGAAACAACACGAATAGGAAACCTGAAAAAAAAATAATAATAAATGAAAAAATAAATAAGTAAATAAACGAGCTGATGTGTGCTCAAATGACTTCCTTTTACTCCAATTTAAAGTAATTTTCTCATTATTGGCAGTTTTAATGTCATTCAATAATTTAATCTCTAAATATCACCAACAGCGGCCAAATAGAAAACAGATTTAAAAATAAATAAATAAATAAAATTTAAAAAAATCACCAAATTTGTAGCCAAGTTGGCGACCAAAAAACTGTCAATATATCGCCAAGTGTCCGCCAAATTATGACACCACTTGAGTTTACATTTAAATTAACAATGATTTCCCCCCAAAAAGGGGCAAAAGACCCCCTTTTTAGCATCCGAATGCAACCAAAAAGGAAGGTGCACAACTAGACCCCACTTGGAGTCTACGTACTAAATTTCAACTTTCTAGGACATTCCGTTCTTGAGTTATGTGACATACATACACACATACACACATACGCACATACGCACATACATACGTACATACAGACGTCATGAGAAAACTCGTTGTAATTAACTCGGGGATCGTCAAAATGGATATTTCGGGTGTCTGTACGTTCCTAGGCACATATCCACGTGTGGTCGGGTTGAAAAAAAAAAAAAAACTCAACATTCATTTGGGGTTGAGCAAAATGGAAATTAAGGCCGATTTTTGGGTGAATAGCTTTAATTACATAATTTTCTCCAACGGGGACACGAGGGCAAATAACGTCCAAACCCGTGGTTTACTATACATTTTCAATAAATTGCAACTGATTTATTTATTTATTTTTCATTACTACAGTGTTATATGGTTTGTTAATAAGTGTTCAAAGTTCGTGGTTAGAAATTGCCCGCTGTTTACATATTTTTTTTTTTTCCAAGGCTGAGCACAAGCAGATTCTGCATTTAAAAAAGTTTTTTTTCCCCCCCCGGGAAAAACACTTTTGTAGATGAACTCAAAAATAAAATAATAACAAAAATTTTCAAATTCCTAATTTCCATCATTTTAGATTGATAACAAATGAAAATATCACAACAGCAATCGCTGTAAATATAGTATTTAATAGGGATAACCACCTTATGCTCTCTTTGAGTCAACCCAGATTCGCCTCCTGCTGTGGCTCAATGCCGCCTGCGGCTATTGACAATTGATAACTGAAATGCTATTGTACACCTGTATGTCCTAAGGATATCTTCATCACTGAATGTACTGTCCCTTACAGTTTAAAGGGGTGAGACAAGTCAGACCGACTTTCCGTGAATGTCCTGTAATTAGTGGTACTAGTATTAGCATAGTAGACATTACCTCGCTGGAGAAGATAGGGTTATAAACACAAACTTAGAGACATACACCCGCTGGCTTCAATAGTATAGTTGATAAGTGTACGGGCGCATATTGACCATAATAACATCTTTATTACTACATCATAATTAACATTTCTATTTTATGGAAAAGTCTTGTATATCTTTATCTAGAAAATCACCGGTCATAATATGACGGATGTGAATTTCTTCTCTACTTCCATTTGATAAAAGAAACCCAAAGAGTAGGGTCCTATCGCGATTTGTGTTTGTGACAAATATAATTTGTGTTCAAGACGTCTAAATTCAAATCCATGCAATGATACTGTGTTCTGGATGTTTTCTTTTGATGGATTCTCAAAGTCGCAGCTGGAAAAGCATACAACTTTTGATAAAATATAAAATAATCTGGTAAAAAAAGGAAGCGGACTATTAATCGAGTTTGGTTATTCCCCCGTTACCACTGAAAAAAGTTTTTTTTTTTTTTTTTCTAAAATCGGGACGAATAAACTATGACTAAAGGATGCAGATAACCGACGAAAATCGGAACATTTTTCAAATAAAATATCTACATTTAAATTATGTAACAAAACATCCATAAACACTTTAAGTGCAAAAACTGTTGGATTAAGTGAACTTAAGAATTGAATAAAACGACCAAATTCCAAATCATTTTATTTTCCCACCGCCATCGCCACCCTCTGCAGCATCACCATCGACCGGCTCCTCACGATGCTGCTCCTATAGCGAAAACCGCCTTCAGGTGGCGTCCATATGCTACACACACGCGCATACATACACAACTACACACACACATACGCGCACACACAAATACATACACCTACACACATACACACACACGCATACATACAGACACCTACACATACACACACAACTACCCACACACTCATGCCAGCACACAGACACAAACACATATGCCTACACACAAACACACATATCCCCCCCCCACACAACACACACACGCCTACATACACACTCACACACACATACACACATTTGTGATTACGAAAAACGTAATTTGAATTCAAGATGCCAAAATTCAAATTTTTTTTTTTTTTAAATATTTCTCGCCATCAAGACATATGTTTCTAATACTTGAACTCTAACCTTAAAATGTCTGCTTACTTTTCCGCAATTTAGACCAGAATTTATTTCACATTTGTCATTTTTTTTTTCATCTAAGAAAACATGAATGAAAAACGGACCCTCTTGTGTGAATTCTCCCCAAAAAGTTTTTAATATATGCTATTCTGTGCTACCCTGAAATATTACTGCATAAATGCATACAAACCGGGCTGTTACAGTTTCAAATTTATTCATTGCATCTAACATGTTAGAAATATTTTTTTTTCCATCATATGAAAAGTTTTGCTGAGTATAGAATAATTTAACATAAGTCATTTCTCATGAATATTTAATGGTAGAACTTATATCTATTGTTTGAAATTCATAAACCAAATGTTTAAAACGTAAAAAGATTTGTTTACAACAATCGAAAAGCTTTTCCCAGAACTCCTTTGAATGGCTTGTTTGAAAATGTGTAAAAGGGGTAATTTTCCGATGATGAATAAATATTACTCGCAGTTTTCAATTTTAGAAATTTAAATTTTTTCATCGGAAAAAGGAGAAGTTTGGTGAAAAAAAAAATCAGTTATTTTATACGAGTGAAACTATTTCCTAAAAATTCTATGAGGAAACATTTTTTCTATTTTTTGCTTTTACAAATCATTTTCAGAAAATGTTTCAGACGAAAATATAAAGCAATAGATTATTCCATTAATGGGGTCGTTTCCAAAAATTTGAAAGTGTTTTTTTCTGAAAGAGTATTTTCAAAAACATAAGATCTGACCATTGTTTAAATAAATTGTCTAAGTTTAACATTTTTAAAAAATTACTTAATTCGGTGCGCTTTCATTCTTAACGCTTCTGCCGATGACATTACAAATGATGAAATGCCATTCAGTGTTGCCATTCAAAGAGCAAAATATTTAATTCGCATCTTTACTCACGTGTATTGGCAACGATATGGTTGATAACAATCGTAGAGCGCAATTTTAATTCGCTTCTTTATTGTCATAACGTGGAAACACGGTAGAAAGATGCGCCAAAGAGCATCATTTGTGACGTCATAAAAACCAGGCCTTGTTTAAAAAATGGGACATTTAAAAAAATAATAATTATGTATATTTTTTTCCTTCCAATGTGGTTGTATAAGAGACCCACCTCAAGAGGCGTCTGGGCCATAACCAGACCTAGTGCGCTCCCCAACAATGCATGAGTCTTTCGTGTGTCACCATTAAGGCGCTGATGATTGACACAGTACTGTTTTTAACGCCCAGTTTCCACCAGATGGAGGCACCTGGGCTCTCATTTCATGCGAAATTCCACTAGGAATTTAATTTAGCCGAGGGACATTCTAAGCCAAACGAATACCCAAGGGATCTTTTACATGTCGCAAAATCATCCGACATGGGCGTTGAAGGTTTTCTGCATCTCGAAAATCCAGCGACTGGCCACCCAGGTCAGAACCTGGGTCCCTAGGCGTAACCAGGCCAGCGCCTAACCATCACGCCGATTGTTTAATTATAAAATAACTGTTGGGAAAATAAAAATATTTTCTTGGTCCATGTTTTTTTTTTTTTTTTTGCTTATGCTATCAATTTCAGTGGTTAAAAGTACTACTTTTAACTGAAGGAAACAATCCAATTATTGTATTTCTACATCTTAGTGTCAAAGGATAACAATAATTTGCACAATGTTAAAGCCATTAGAAACAACTAGACAATGAAATGTAGAAGTTTTTAAAATCAGAGTTTATTAAACATTTCCATGCAGACGCATACACATTTACACTCCCACACCGGTCACACTCATGCAAGCACACAACTACACATGCACAGATACACACTCCCGGACACACCCCACGCACACACTCTCTTACACATTCTCACACAAACACACAATCGCCCTCGCACAATCAGTAATTGTTCATTATGTGCTTAAGGGGTCTAAGGACCCTTAACCTTCAAAATGTTCGATTTACTGGAAAAATATATGTTATGCATAATTTAATGCTGAACAATTCCATACCTTATTTATTAATATACGCAAAAAACTTTTTAAGTTATCGAAAAAATGCGTGTACTTTCCCCGTAGACATTTATGTTAACAGCTGCAGTTTAAAGTCTCTTTTTCTCAGGTTGCGTTTTCTCAGGTTTCTCGTTTTGCGCGCATGATATTTCAGAAAGTTTTCTATATATTTCCGTAAAACTTTTTGTGCATGCTTTTCTGGTTTATTTTTATGATCGGAACCTAAATTTATTTATTTTTTAAATTATTATTATTATTTTTAAATTTTATAAGTTAATATCAAAATTCTCCAAAATTTTGGGGGATTTTTTTTTTTAAATTTTTAATATTAACTTTTATTTTTAGTTGAAATTTAGGTTCAGATCATGAAAATAAACCAGCCAACATGTATGAAAAGTTTTACATAAGAAAATTTCTAAGATATCATGCGCGCAAAACGAGAAGCCGGCACTTGAGAAA
The DNA here is from genome assembly GCF_026930045.1 of Uloborus diversus. Classification (NCBI taxonomy): domain Eukaryota; kingdom Metazoa; phylum Arthropoda; class Arachnida; order Araneae; family Uloboridae; genus Uloborus; species Uloborus diversus. The sequence continues at coordinate 14,169,113 of NC_072735.1, forward strand.
AAGAGGCTTAAACAGCTGCTGTAAACATAAATCTCTGTGGGGAAAGTTTACGCATTTTCACGATAACTTGTAAAGTTTTTTGCGTATGGTAATGAATAAGGTATCAAATTGTTCAGAATAAAATTATGCATAACATATATTTTTTTCCAGAAAATTGAACATTTTGAAGGTTAAGGGTCCTTACGAAAGAAATTAAGAAAAAAAAAATTCTGCAATCGAACAAGTTTCGTTCAAAATTTTTAAGATGTGACAGCAATCAATAACTCATTTTATAAAATCTCGATGGAAAATTATCATTTTTTTTTCCAAATATTAGATGTCCATTGAGTGGCCTGCCTTCTTTTTACATGAAACTTTTTCCCCTTGCTCGTAGACCGCGTTAAACGGATTTTAAATCATGCATAACTCATTTTAGAGAACTAATTTATCTGACAGTATCTGCAACGTTATTTGGGGAGACTGTGTTGATGGATACAATTTTGACAGAATTGCTGTCTATGAACGTATTTTGAAACCAACAAATTTAATAGCAACCTTAAGTGCATCTCAGTTGGCTAAATACAAGGGGATGAGCTTATACGCTGTAATGCTATTTTCGCACAATTCTAAAGACGAAATGTCTTGCACCAGATTTATGAATTGGCCAACTAAACATTGTCTTAAATGACTACGCAATGACAACATAAGTTCATGTATATATACCAAACGTTTTTATTTATTGGTAACAGAACTTTTTAATTAAAAGATTATCAAGCGCTGTCTAAGATGTTTGTCATCTTTTCTATAACATAATTTTCTGGCGTTTACGAGATGGTGAATTGAATACAATTTCAATAACATTTAAAAAAAGATATTTTCTATAATTTAACCTGAAATGCATAGCCCCAGTACATGCAAGTTAGTCTTCTAAAATACTATCAAAGATCAAATTGAAACTTTGTAGCTGTCAATAACCCTGAAAATACTCACTGAAGACGCTTTGTAATCAGTTTCAAACTAGTAAATGCGTCAATATGACGGAAAACCGAAATACATTTCTTTTTTCACCATTCGCAAAGTAGGAGTTTTTATTTTTATTTTTTTTTTATTTTTAGTGCGTTTGAAAATGCCTAATTCTTTTAATTCTATGACAAAGAAAGTTGACTACTAGTTAAATAGTAAGGCATTTTTAAAATTTGCATCAATGCTTCAGTTCTTTTGATGTGTAAATTATTTGTTGTTTTTTCAGTCAAAGTACGATTTTGAAAGGTGTTGTTTAACCGTAAACCCTACCTAAATTAAACTATATTTTTAAAAATATTTTTCTCGTGATTTGAACAAAAGTTTAAAGATATAGAGGGCATATTTTAAAGTGTTTTTTTTTTTTATATAAGCATGCTTTTAGGGGTTAAAAAAGAGAGTTTTTTTCTTTATTGTAACATATTAGTTTCGCCAAATACTTTTCTTTTTTATAGTGTCCACATTTTCCTTTTCACTGTAAAAAAATTCCGAAATGTTACTGGTTATTTCCGTGGAACGTTTCGTGATTTCAGAGGTTTTCACCTATTTCCCCAAAAAATCAAGTATCTTCGCAAAAAAGTTTCCTGAATTCCTAAAAGATGTACGAATGCAGACCTTGCACTAGTGTGAAAAATATTTTTTGCTACCCGTTTAAATATTGACGGAGCGTGTTTATTAAGTGTGTCGGCTTTAGATTGTTTATGGGCCGTCCGTATTGACTAAGCTTCCAATGGGAGCAAATAAGTCACTGGATAGCTACAGCTTTGCGAGGCAGGAATTGCAGGCAAGGAATAGGCTTGATTCTTGCTTGCAATTTTCGCGTAGCTTGGCCGTGATTGCTCTAATATTTCTGGAGCTTTCTTGGTAAATCAGGAAGGTTCTAATCAAATAAATTAAAACCTATTTAATTTTTCTAGAAGGTGCACGACTGGCTTTAATAGGGGAGATTTCTTAATATTTCAGAAAGGTTACTGCCTTATATCGGGAAACGTTCCTGGTTTTTGTAAGATATGTTACAGGCAGAAATTGGGCACATCAGCTGCCTATTATTTTCCAGGAGCGTTTGTTTCTGAATCGTTTTTGCAGTGAATTAGAAAGAAATTAAAACCTTCCTTACAATACACCATTGTGACATCAACAAATCAAATAACCCTCCTCTTTCCTCCATCAAAATTAAAACTTATTTTTCTTTCTCTTTTTCCTCAACTATTTTCTTCCTGGATAAATATGACACTTTTTATTACGCATGAAATAATTCAATTAAACTTTCAGATTACGCACGCGCATGAAACATCTCAGAATGCCATCTTGCGAAGTTTAAAGAAACTAATATTTCAAAGAACAACCGCGGCGGACGGATAATAAATTCCAGGCTAGAGAGACAGACTCCCTTCTTGACACATATTTTAGAGCCTTCCACGGATACTTACGCGAAAGATACTAAAAGAGCTGACTGTGAAACATTTTGGTAATTACTTTGAAAGCCGTTTCATGGAACAGGAAGTAAGTTTAAATCACTTTCAGGTTACAGTAAATGCTCGGACGGTAATCATCAACTCCATAAACATGCCTTAAAATTCTCTTTTCATCTACTATAATAATATCTCGTATAAAAGAAATAAGGGGATTCTACGTTCTTGTGAATAACAGTTATGCGCCAAAAAGTGGCTAAAATAAATGTTCTTACAGACATAATTTGAAAAAGGAAAAAAAAATGTTCAAGTACGTGCACGGATGGATGCCTACGCAAAAAATTTCACAAAGATTATTTATTTATTTATTTTTAAACCTAAATGATACCACTAGCACAGAACTTGACAAAGAAAATAGAACGTGACCTTTTTACTTCCTTTTACAAAAAAGGAAGTATTGTATTCGCGAAAAAAATTTTAATTCAAAAATCGGGCTTAATTTCCATTTTGCTCACCCCCAAACGAATGTGGAGATTTTTTTTCGACCCGACCACACGTGGATACATGCCTATTAACGTACAAACACCCGAAATATCCATTTTTGACGATATGCGAGTTAATTACAACGACTTTTCTCGTGACGTCCGTATGTACGTATATATGTGCGTATGTGCGTATGTGTGTATATGTGTAAGTGTGTATGTATCTCGCATAACTCAAAAACGGTATGTCCTAGAAAAGTGAAATTTGGTACGTAGACTCCTAGTGGGGTCTAGTTGTGCACCTTCCCTTGCATTCGGACGCTCCTAATGGTGTCTTTTACACCTTTTATAGGGGGAAAACATTGCTAATTCCAATGCTAACTCAAGCGGTGTTATAATTTGTAAAACACTTGGCCGCCAAATTTAGTCGCCAACGTGGCGAAAAATTTGGCGATTTTTTTTTTTTTTTTAATTTTTAAGTCTGGTTTTAATTTGGCCAATGTTGGAGATATTTAAAGAGTTAACTACAGAATCACATTAAAATTGTCAATAATGGGGAAATAAATCTGGGTAAAATGTTTTTTTGCTTCGGTTCGCAAGAAACTAGGGGTGAAAATATTTAGGGTTTTCTTGCTTATTCTAAGGCGCTATCATCATTAAATTGGCGTAAAAGGAAGTCATGTGATGCACACATAAGCTCGTTTATTTTTAAAATTGAGAATGCATAGCGAATTATTTTACCCTAGTATTATTTGGAAAATATTAGGTTTAATAGTATATATATTTATAAGTATGCTTTTATGCTTTTCTTTGCAGTTCGTTTCACTTCTACAATAATAAAACATATTGATATAAAAAATAGGCTAAATGGGTCAGATAAAAATCAAAATAGTATTATTTATTTTAAAAAATATTGTTTAACGTATGAAACTTCCCTTTTCTTGCATTATACCTTGTTGCTAGCTAGCAGGAACTGCAACTACAATATAGTAAAGGAATAAAAAATCACATCTTAGACTTTGGGAACACTGTGAAGTCATTTTTATTTATTTCCAATATGGGCACAGTGATCGAGTCAAGCTGTAATTTTAAGGTCAAGAGATAATTTTCTTTTTGAATTCTTGTCGTTATGTTCCTGTATTTCTACAAATTATTTCTTACGCGTTGACCTCATAGAATAAACCAGAAACTAAACTATTAGTATAATTAACGTGTTTTGAAAAGTACCCAATAATATGAAAGTTGGTTCTTAACTCATTAATTGTATTTTTAGGTCTATTATATTTTTGTTTAGGATATTATCTTACTAAACCTGTATGTATTTTCATCAAGATATAAAGGGTATTAATCATGGTACTTGTTACGCCTGGATGGCACATAAGGCTTTGCTACTTGAGTTCCAGCTTCTGCTGCCCAAAGCTGCCGTACTTCGCAAATTCCAGCTAAACCATCCACACATGTTTCTACCTATTTCAGCGATTCTTCGACATATACGAATAGGTCTTCACATTTTCTCTTTCCCTCTGGTGACCAGATGAAAACAACACAAGATTATTCAGTGGTAAGGAATCTCAAAATAATTATAATCAAGATCCGTCTTCTAATCTTCAAGTTTAACTTCTTCTGAGAAATAATGGATACTTGATTAGTTAAATATTATAACGGTAAATTTGAACGCACTACTGCCCAGTCAAAATTAAATAGATTTTTTTTGTGTGTGTGTGAAAACTGGATAACGACAAAAAATATTTTAAGTTTTTTTTTTTGAACAATCATGATTGCTTATTGCTTTCATTTGACCGTCCTTGATGTTGTGGTTCCTTTTTCAGCTTGGACAGGCGCACCAGCAACACCGCCCGCCGTCCTCTGCAGGCGCGGCTGTCCCCCGGTCCTGAGCTATCCGCTTCTCCTGGTCGGAGGTGTCCATGTCCTACACACACGCACGCTCACACACATACAAGCACACGACTTCACACACATACACTCACACACACCTACGTGCATACACACAGGTCTACGCACACACACAAGCCTATACACACACAAACCTACACACACACACACACACACAACCACACACACACAACTATGCACACGTAACCGCCCAAGAGGAAGGGCAGGCTAACAATAACTCCAAGGAGTAGGGTCCTGTCGCAGTTCGTGATTGCGAAACACATAATTTGAATTCAAAATTTCAGAATTCAAGTTTTTTTTTTTTTTTTGCGTTCATTAATCTGGAGGTAATATCCTTAACCCTCCCCTAGGAAGTACCAGCAGTTGCCCCTAGCTAGTTAAAATTAATAGTGTAAATTGAATTACACAAAAATAATGTTTCTCGTGTTTTTCAAGCAAATCAGATCATTTTAGAAGAACTAGACTAAGACATTTCAGACACCCTGTAAAAGCTTTGAATATCAAAAGATCTATGAATCTATTGATTCTATTTTAGCTTCGATGTATTTTTGACTCCTTCCCTTTGTTGTGTTTTCATTTAAACTTCATTATGTAAGACTACTTTTGAACAACTGTGAGATCTGTTTTAATCTTGTGCAATTTTAGCAAGTAATTCACAAAAAGGGCTGTGGATTCGGAGTCGGATTGATTTTGTGGTGAAGTTGTCGGACTCGGGGTCTTTAGAAAACATGCTGACTCCGAATCCGACTCCGGGCTTCTTTCTTTTTTTTTTTTAAATTTTCACTAACTCTTCTTGCATTAAAAGGAACTGACTACCAATTGGTTTGATTTCATGTATAAAGGCCTACTAATAAGAAAAAAACTGTCGATGGCAAGCAGCTGGTTTGATTTTTTATCGAACTTTCTGTAATATTTAACAACGCTGCCCCTTAGTTTGCTTACTTTTTAACTTTCTTTAACGAATACCAACTGTCAGCAAGCAGTTTTGTTCCCAAACATTTTCTACGTTATCACTTTGAAATTAAAATAATATATTTTTTTACTTCAATCTCAGTTATGAAATAGTAAAAGAAATGCATCCCTGGAACAAATCGGCACCCGTAGCTCAGGAAAAAGTTTCTGAGGGTGTTCGGAAAATTGAAATAAATGTTGGCGTGAAAGTGCAAATCCAAAAAATCCGATAAAATATATCTGTTAAATCTAAAGACTATAGGGTCTGGTGGGGTAAAGTGGTCATTCGTCAAATAAATGGCTGTAGCTTGGAAATAAATATTCGAATGAATGTGAAACTTTTATTTTATAGTAGGGCAGTATGAAACTACATTTTGAATGCAAAATTTTACAACATGCAAAATTTTATCTGGTAAAAAAAATATTGTGTGAATATGAAAAATTTTAGGATTTAAATAACTCTTTAAAATTTCTCGGGAACTTTTGTTTGTTAGAACTATGGACAGATTGACTGCGCAAGAAACTCTTACTCATTAGTAGTTCGCTGAATCTATTTTATATCATTTTTTAGAACTATTTAAGTAAGATGGGGTACAGTGGTCATAATGTTAGGCATAACGAATATTGTTCTTCTAATGTCACTTAATATTTAAGTATAAGGCAGATAGGGTAACGACCCCAGTAATTGGCAGTTTAAAATTTTGTCCCTAAACTTACCTCTGTTTTGATTACATAGAAAAAAAACATTAACTTGCAAATATTTTTGCATTAAAGAATGCACATATGTGCATCTATTTAGTTAACTAAAATTTAAAAATATTTGTATTGATATTTTTATAAAAATATATAAATAAAAAGTTACCAAAATCACCAGTAATTGGCGCCTGATACCCCAGCGTATGACGCCTTGTGATCCATTAATTGGCACATGTGAATAAAAATATAAATCACCTTATTTTTCACGTTTAAATTGCATATTTTTTTATTATCACAAGAAACATATTTAATGTTGTTTTAAAGTGGATAGTTTACATAAATTAATGTTAAATCACACATCCTGACTTTGGAAAGGTATTTTAGAGGTATGAAAACAAATTTGGAGTGTTGCATGGAAAAAAATATCGATATTATTGCTGTTTCATTAGTCGGTATGCAGTTTTGATTTTACGAATTCTAGCTATTTCCGCAGAAAAAGGAACATTGACCCGATGATTCTAAGGGACCATAAAAAATGAACCGACTCTCTACAGTCACAATATCTGACTGATGGCAAACATATTTGTTTTTTATTGTTTCTCTTAAAAATTTAACAGTATATTCTGAAGGATTCAAATCAATAGTAGAAAACATATAATATAGTTGCTGAAAAAGTATCAGAAATCAAATTAGTGACATATTACACAACACATCAATGTTTATAGGCACATGTGCCAATTACTGGAGATTAGCAAAACGGAAGCACCACTAAATGGCATCCATCATTATTTCAAAAATTCAAAAAAGAACAAAAATAAATTTCTACCCACTCAAAAGTAACACCTTTCAACTAAACAAAACGTTTGACAATGAAAATTTATAATATATTTTAAGTCAGATTTTAATGAATTGATGCGCATACTTCCCTTAAGTCAGAAAATGAGCTTTTGCAACAAAAATGGCTGATTTGGTGCAAGCCACAATTGTTTCTTTTTTCTATGCACTACTACAATTTAGTAACATGAAGTTATAATTTTGTAAGTAAATTTACATTCAGTTGGTATATAGCCTTCTACTTTTAAAAGATTCGATACGAATCTTATTTTAGGACATTTTTGTTGGAAGTGCCAATTCCTGGTGACCCTCCAATTTTTGTGGATGTTACCCTATAAATTAAATATTTTTTTCACATAATATTGTTACAAATCCTGTAAATAGTAATTATTGAAGTAACGTAACCTGTAAATAGTTTCCCGTAATGAATATACAACCCCTTAACATATGGCTAAAGTATACAACCCCCTATTCATTTTTTCTTATTTCATTTACTGATTTTATCAATGAAAGTGTAGTTGTAGAACGTTGTAGCTTTTTCTGGAATATTTGAGATCTCTCTTTTCGGTGTGTATATAAACGGTTACGCTGGATAGGGAGTTAGAGTTTCGATTGAGAATGTGTTCTGAGAGTGTATTAGCTCTGTTTATTGCGAGGCATTTCGCTGTGTTGTTTTCGTATTTGGAAGTAAATACGTGTGTAAACGTTGAGTTTACGGCGTTGTGTGATAATTGCTTAGATGCTGATGAATAATTTAGCAGTTGTTGACGATATTTCCTGTACATAGTGTAAATAAATTTCCTGTGTTTTTATCAAGAACTGTGTCATCCTTTTAAGAAAGTTGGAAGTCTCACCGAATCCGTTACAATTTGGCGCCCAACGTGGGGCTTCTTCTGGACTTTCTTGGAGTAAGTGTGACTTTGGACATTTTTTTTCATAAAGACTGTTAGAATTTATAGACTTTGTTTTTATGGTGATTACTCGCGCAATGGATGACCAATTAAAACAACTTCTGGAAGCAATTAATGCTGTGAAAAGTGACTTGACCGAAAGTTTGGCGGCTAATCAAGAACAATTAAAAAATGATATGGCGGCTAATCAGGACCAATTAAAAAATGAATTGACTGCAAATCAAGTACAATTGAAAAATGAACTGGCGGCTAATCAAGAACAATTGAAAAATGAATTGGCGACTAACCAAGAACCGTTAAATAGTGATTTAACTGCTAAAATTACTACAAGTCAAGATGAAATAAAAAGTGACCTAACGTCGATGAAAACCATGATGGAGAATCAACTAACCGCCATGGGAGATAAAGTTGATGCTCTGGAAGAAAAATTTGATACTGTGGAAGAGCGTATCGCCAATGTGGAAAATAAGTTGGAAGAAGACAAGAAATTTACTTCATTTAAGGAAGAAATAATTAAAGACATGGAACGGAGATTGGCGACCGCGGAAAGCAGTTCTGTACAGTTTGTCGCTCCCACATCTGTTGCTCGACCGTCCATTAAACTGGCCACATTTGATGGGAAAAGTTCGTGGCAGGTATACAAGACCCAATTCATGATAGTGGCGGAAGCGAACGGATGGGACTCTGCTACCAAGGCCTGCCATCTTGCAGCATCCCTGAGAGGTGACGCAGCGGACATTCTTCAGACCCTTCCGGACAGCCAGCGCCTGGATTTCGCCGCCCTCACATCTGCCTTGGAGCTTCGCTTCGGTGAGAAGTGCCAGAAAGATTTCAGCCGACTCCAGTTGAAGTCCCGTTTCCAGAAAACCGGGGAAACCCTGCAAGAGCTAGCGGCGGACGTCGAGAGACTGTCTCATCTTGCTTTTTGCGACTGTCCTGCGGATGTTCGAGACAACCTGGCACTCAACTACTACATCGACGGGGTTCGAGATCCGGAAATCCAGAAAGCTCTACGGATGGCGGATGTCAAAGACCTGAGTTCTGCTGTTGTGTATGCGATGAAGTTGGAGGCCGCCCAGCAAGCAACCCGCAAGGATCGCCATTCAATCCGCGGCGTGAAAACTGATGAGCCTGATCCGGTTTCGTCAAGCTTTGCTGAACTGGAAAAGCAAATAAAAGAAATTGCAGGAATCCTCAAAAGGACTTCGGCTCCCAAGTACCAAAATGGACAATCACTTAAGTGCTGGAAATGTGGCGGCGAGAGTCACTTACGAAGAAACTGTGAAGCTCGCCAAGAAACCAGAGGGAAGAGCACCTCTCCCTCCCAGGTCCAGGAAAACTAAGCCATGGCAATCTCGCGGGGCGGAGGTCGCCAAATTGGAATGAGCCTCATCTTAAAGTTTTCCAGATTTCATCGACGAGTGGCGGCAGTAGTGGACTGTTTGTTTACGCATACGTAAACGGGTTTCCCTGCGAACTGATTATTGACACTGGAGCCAATGTTACAATCATTAGAACAGATGTGGCTCGTCAATTTGGACTCAACATTCTATGGACGCCGCCCTGCGTTACCCTCCAAACTGTGACAGGTGACAAGATCGAGATTGAAGGTAAAGTAAACTTAGAAATTGTGTTTGGAAATGCCACTTACCATCATACGGCATTCGTTGCTGCTATCACAGACCCCTTCATTCTCGGATTGGACTTTTTAAAGAAGTATGACTTCAACCTCGACTTCAAGACAAATGAGCTGCACTCGATGAGAGAAGACATAGCCGTTTTCCCCGCAGAAAGTGATGTAAAATCCGCTCATCAAATAAAAGCCCAAACAGATTTATCGATTCCCTTAAGGTCAGAATCATTAATACCTGGCTCCATTGAAGAAAGCAATAGTTTTCGATTTGGACTCATTGAATACCCCAACTTAAGCAATAGCCCAAAAGGAGTGCTGGTAGCATCTACGCTGGTGGACCTTTCTAAAGATGTAATTCCTGTGCGAGTCGTCAACGTGAGTGAAAGGCCAAAGAATATCCGGAAAGGTGAAGTGCTGGCAACTTGTACTCCAGTAAACTGCATCATTAGAAGAATCAATTCCCACGAGACTGTGTCTTCTGAGTCCTTGACATCGAAGTTAATTGGGAGTGCACCCTTATCGAAAGATCAAAGAACTGCTGCGGAACAATTGGTGGATGACTTCAAGCATCTGTTTTCATCTACATCGGAGGATGTTGGCCATACGAATTTAACGCAGCATAGGATCTACACTGGAGAACACCCCCCTATTAAACAGCATCCAAGACGACTACCGTTCGCCAAGAAGGAAGAGGTTGAGACCCTCCTGAAAGAGAAGAAGGAGAATGATGTAATCGAACCGTCATCCAGTCCTTGGGCCTCTCCCATCGTCTTGGTCCGAAAGAAAGATGGCTCCACCAGATTTTGTGCCGATTACCGACGGCTGAATGAAATCACCAAGAAAGACAGCTACCCTCTTCCACGGATAGACGACACCTTGGACACTCTTTCCGGACACAAGTGGTTTTCGAACCTGGACTTGAAGAGCGGCTACTGGCAGGTTGAAATACACCCTGATGACCTTGAGAAGACAGCGTTTACAACTGGACAAGGCTTGTGGCAGTTTAAAGTGATGCCCTTCGGCCTCTGCAATGCACCAGCTACGGTCGAGCGTCTTATGGAGACAGTGTTAAGAGGACTTTCCTACGAATCCTGTCTGGTCTATTTAGACGATATCATCATCGTGCGACGCAGTTTCGAAGAACATCTGGCAAATCTTAGGAAGGTGCTGCAAAAGCTTAAGGAAGCCAATCTGAAGTTAAGCCCGTCCAAATGTAATTTGTTCCGCCGGGAAGTGAACTACCTTGGTCACATCATCTCTTCTGAGGGTGTACAAACCGATCCAGAGAAGGTATCTGCGGTCAGGAGTTGGAGTCGTCCCGAAAACATCCATCAGTTGCGAAGTTTCCTGGGGCTCTGCACGTACTACAGGAAGTTTGTGAAGGGTTTTTCCAACATTGCACGACCTTTGCATAAGCTGACGGAGAGCAAGCAAAAGTTTGAATGGTCCAAAGAATGCGAAGATGCATTTCTACGACTGAAGGAGGCTTTAACTTCAACGCCTATTCTCTCATATCCTCAGCCTGGAAAATCCTTCATCCTAGACACTGATGCGAGCCACGAGGGCATCGGAGCTGTTTTATCCCAAGAAATTGACGGCAATGAGCACGTCATCGCTTACTGGAGCAAATGCTTATCAAAGTCAGAGCGAAATAACTGCGTCACCAGAAAGGAGTTACTGGCCATAGTGAAAGCTGTAGAACACTTCCATCATTACCTCTACGGCCGAAAATTTCTGCTTCGGACAGATCATGCCTCATTAGCTTGGCTTTTGAACTTCAAAAATCCGGAAGGTCAGATAGCCAGGTGGATACAGCGGCTCCAGGAATATGACATGGAGATCAAGCACCGAAAAGGGTTGTCTCACGGTAATGCAGACGCTTTATCAAGGAGACCCTGTCCTGAGAACTGCAATTATTGTTCCCGAATCGAGAAACAGTATGGAACGACTAGCCCTACTGCCTATCAGGTGACAGTGACTCCAACATCTTCAGAACCTGATCCATGGAGTGACGACCAAGTTCGAAAAGATCAACTTGAAGATCCCGACATAAAACCAATTTTGGAGTTCATGGAGAGTGACAGTCGGCGACCTAGCTGGCAGGACGTTTCCATCTTTAGTCCTGCAACAAAAAGATACTGGGCTTTATGGAATTCACTCCATTTACGGAACGGCGTACTGTACCGAAAATGGGAATTTGATGACGGCAAAACGTCTAGGTGGCAGTTACTACTTCCCCGATCAAGGATTTCAGATGTTCTGAAAGAAATACATAGTAGTGCGACTGGAGGACATTGTGGTGTGTTGAAAACCCTCAATAAAGTTCGGGAGCGCTTCTTCTGGAGCAAGGCGAAGGATGACGTGGAGAAGTGGTGCCATTCTTGTGACGCCTGTTCTGCTCGTAAAGGACCGAAGAAGAGAAGCAGAGGGAAGCTACATCTGTACAACGTTGGAGCTCCTTTCGAACGAATTGGGATCGACATCCTGGGTCCTCTACCAAGAACTGCTGATGGGAACAAATACATTCTTGTTTCCACCGACTACTTCACCAAATGGCCGGAAGCATATCCCATTCCAGATCAAGAAGCTACCACCGTAGCAGAGACTCTAGTCCAACACTGGATCTCGAGATACGGAACACCTTTGCAGATTCATTCCGATCAAGGGAGGAATTTCATCTCTGCTGTGTTTAAGGGCCTTTGTCAAATTTTCGGAATTGAGAAAACTAGGACAACACCACTACACCCACAATCGGACGGCATGGTGGAGAGATTTAACCGCACAATCCTGAATAATCTCTCACTTATGGTCTCCAGAAATCAACAGGATTGGGACAAGAAGCTACCTTTGTTCCTGCTGGCCTACCGCAGTGCTGTCCACGAGACTACCGGATATGCCCCATCTCAGATGCTCTTCGGACGAGAGCTTCGGCTACCTTGTGATCTCGTCTTCGGTCGTCCTCCGGATGCGCCTGCATCGCCTGAGGAGTACATCCAGGATCTCCAGGCCCGGTTGGAAGACGTTCATAACTTCGCACGAGAGCGAATCAACATCGCGGCGGAGAAGATGAAGACCCGATACGACACAAGGTCTACTGGACATGAATTCAACGAAGGCGACAAGGTTTGGTTATGGAATCCCATCCGATGGAAAGGTCTGTCACCCAAATTGCTGTCGCATTGGGATGGACCCTACAAAGTCCTTAACCGACTAAATGACGTCGTAGTGAGGATCCAAAAATCACCTAATGCAAAACCTAGGGTTGTACATTATGATCGGTTAGCCCCATACTATGGCCATAGTTCATGAGTATTACGTAAACAACCATGGTTGATAACATAAAAGTTGTAAATAATTTTTTTGCTTTTAATGTTTAGTAATATTTCTTGTTATTATTGTGTTTCCTATGCATTATTGGTTATTATTTAATGTGTGTATTTGTGAACATGTGATAGAAGTTTGGCACCCTTTCTGGGGATTGTACTGCCCGGAACGTGCAGTCCTTAGGAAGGGGGCAATGTTACAAATCCTGTAAATAGTAATTATTGTAGTAAGGTAACCTGTAAATAGTTTCCCGTAATGAATATACAACCCCTTAACATATGGCTAAAGTATACAACCCCCTATTCTTTTTTTCTTATTTCATTCACTGATTTTATCAATGAAAGTGTAGTTGTAGAACGTTGTAGCTTTTTCTGGAATATTTGAGATCTCTCTTTTCGGTGTGTATATAAACGGTTACGCTGGGTAGGGAGTTAGAGTTTCGATTGAGAATTTGTTCTGAGAGTGTATTAGCTCTGTTTATTGCGAGGCATTTCGCTGTGTTGTTTTCGTATTTGGAAGTAAATACGTGTGTAAACGTTGAGTTTACGGTGTTGTGTGATAATTGCTTAATTGCTGATGAATAATTTAGCAGTTGTTGACGATATTTCCTGTACATAGTGTAAATAAATATCCTAAGTTTTTATCAAGAACTGTGTCATCCTTTCAAGAAAGTTGGAAGTCTCACCGAATCCGTTACAATATGTATTGTTTTTACAGTAAATAATGTTAAATATACGAGTATATGCGTGTGCAGTGGTGCACACAAGGGAGAGGTCCTGGGGATCTGAACTCCTCCCATAGGTCTTTTTTTCCCCCGATTGATTACGATTTTTATGTATCTTGTATGTAGAATAATGTCAAACAAAGGTAACAATTATTTCAGTTCTAATGAATAAAAAAACAAGATCTTAATTTTAAAAAATTTTAGAAAATATTATGCACCTTTTTTATAACGAATTGTCTGTAAGAAGCAGATTGGTGACTATAAATGAATATATTGTAAGAGCCATGTTTTTAGTTTTATGATTACAGATTAAAATGATATTCTATGAACATAAATGCATTTTTCAATTATGAGAAAAGTAAAAGCGTAAATTATTTTGCTCTCTTTTTATTTATTTGGTATTTCAATGAATAATACTAATTATTTATTCAAAATTTTTTACTGTTCATCGTTCTCGGGAATCGATAAAATCAAGTCAATATGTTTGACGGCGTATTGGGATATGATATGAGAATGGGGATTTCTACCTTGGATCCTACCTTTGCAAAATTCCTGTGTGCGCCACTGTCCGTGTGCATACGCATTAATACTCGTGTAGGCACGAATATAGACTTATTCACATAAATGAACCAAAAATTGCATGTATGGGTATCTGCAAGTATTTTTATCTGTACAGATATACAGTCGACTATACACGTATATACTCGTTTATACTCGTAGACATGTATATACGCGTACGTACTCGAGTAGACACTTGCATAGAAGCATATGATATACAAATATACAGAGTGAGTTTATACCCTTGGGCAGGCAAATTATTAAAAGGTGTTAGAGGGGAGGATAAGAAGTAAGAATCATATGGAACTTATGGTCACAAACACAATGCTGACGCGCCACATGCACACAGAGTCAGAAACTGATGGATGCGAAACAGGTCACAAATTTATTACACAAAGACAATTATACACAACATTTTAGGTCTTAAGAAAGTTTTAAATCGATTCATGAAATTTGCGGCTGCAGCTGTATTACATGTGTTGCAATCACAAATCACTCTCTCTTGCATCTAACTATGACCACTTTACCCCATGAAAGAACTCAGCAGTTCCAATTTTGGAGGTTTTAAATATTGTTCGTAAATTTGTTCATTTGATCAAAATGTTACACAAGTAACTACATTACAACCATCAACTAAAACAAAACTAACTTTTATTAACATAAACAAAATAAAATTAAAACCATAGGAATGGTTCATGCTGGTATTTCAAGGGCCAGCGGCTCCCTTCAAAATCCACATTAATCGAAATCCCAAAACCTAAAGCAATGTTTCAATTTAAATTTAATCTTAGGTTTGCTGTAAAAACTGGCGAGATATTTTCTCGCCAAAAGAAACTAAAAAGGAGATTCAACACACTCCCCCAGGATGAACAATTGAAATGTTCAGCAAAATTCAAATATTTAACTTTTTTTTTTAACATAATAGCAATCAAACAAATTAACATACTTACAAACTTGGTGTAAACTTCAAATGAATAACAGCTAACTAAAATATATAACAGTCTGAATTAGACATGAAGTAACATAAAGTTCAATTTAAAAGTAAACAGAAATGACATTTTTATGCGGAAGATTTTTTTTACTGAGTCACTGACTCAATGTCAAGTTCTAAATTATACAGTAATTGTATAGGTCTCCTCACAACGCCTGAAGGCGTTCGAACAGCACAAGATCTAACTTTCGAGTCTCTGCCGAAAAAAAGGTCTTTAACTACTCCTATTTTCCACATGTGTTTTGGAACCTTGTCTTCATGAACTATAACTACGTCTCCAATTTTGAATTTTGTAGGAGTATCTATTGGAACGATGCGATTTGCAGATCGAAGTTCCAGTAAGTACTCCGTTCTCCAACGCTTCCAAAAATGGTTTAAAATTTGATCTCTGTATCTCAATAATTTCGTGAGGGTCTTTTTGTTGGATTTTGGTTCTGCCACAGAAGGAATATCAGGAAAGAAATTTGGGCGCTTGCCTATCAGAAAATGAGAAGGAGTTAGGGGAAATGGCTCGTTAATTTCATCATACACGTAAGTTAAAGGTCTTCCATTTATAACAGCTTCGATCTCAGTGAGAGTGGTTTGAATCTCTTCATAGCTCAAGCAAGATCGTCCTAAAACTTTCTTCAAGGGCGTTTTGACAGAACGCACCATGCGCTCCCAAAAACCACCCCACCAGCTGGCTCTAGGTACAATAAATTTCCACACAATTCGGTTTTTAGTAAAATACTGTTGAACCTCAGCTTTGGAAATCTTACTCCAAATCTCCTTCAGTAAACTATCACTTTTGATAAAGGTCTTGGCATTATCACTGTATACAATTTTGCAGAGTCCTCTACGTGAAACAAATCTTTTGAAAGCTAAGATGAAGGTTTCAGTGCTGAGGTCAGATGCTACTTCCAGATGAACAGCTCTAGTAACTCCACAGGTGAAGAGCACAATGTAAGCTTTTTCCGGGCCCGATTTAGTTTTGATAAAAATAGGGCCAGCGAAATCAACAGCACAGGTCTCAAATGGGGGTGATTCAATTATCCTATCCTTCGGTAAAGGAGCAATTTCTTCTTTGCCAGGTCTAACTTTAAATCTTTTGCAAATAATGCAAGATTTCAGCACAGATTTAACATATTTCCTTCCTTTGATGATGTAATATGTTTCTCGAAGATGCGCCAAAGTTGTGGCTACTCCATAATGATAAACTTTTTCATGGGCCTGAAGAATTAGCAGTTTGGTGAATTGTTCCCCGCCCGGGAGTATCCAAGGATTTTTTTCCCTTAGAGGCAGATCAGATAAGCGAAGTCTTCCCGATAAATATAATAAACCATCTTCATCCAATTTAGGGTTTAAATTGTATAAAGGAGAATTTTTATTGATAGGTTCTTCCCGTTTCAGGTCTTCAATCTCAAGAGTAAACACAGTTTGTTGAGTTAACTTTAACCAATATTTTTCCGATTTTGTAATTTCTGCAGTAGTAAGCTCACTTGACAGCTTAGTCTTTTTCTTATTAATGTTATTAAGGAATCTGAAAATCCAAGCGGTGATGTTGTATACACGATTAAGTTTACTAAATTTTCCTAAATCCAGCAATGGTTCTGTAAGTAATTTAACATTGCAGGAAAGCTGAATAGAATTTAATTTGGACCTCTTTTCAATCAAATAATCATTATTGCTGGGAAGAATGTCATGCTTCGGCCACCTTTCTTTAGGCATTGATAACCAATCTGGACCTTCAAACCATAATGTATTTTCTACAAGACTAGTTAAACTTTCCCCTCTGGTCAACAAATCTCCAGGATTGGCTTTCCCTGGAGTAAAATTCCAAATTCTGGGGTTAGTCAAAGACTGTATTTCTTCAACCCTATTTGCCACAAAGGGCTTCCAGTTTATCGGTGAACCCTTTATCCAATGTAGCGCGACAATGGAATCTGACCAAATATGGACATCTAAAACATGAGAACTAAAAACAGTTTTTAAATATTTGCACATCCTAGCAGCTATTATCGCACCCATAAGTTCGAGGCGAGGGATTGTCAAACGTTTTATAGGGGAAACCCTACATTTTGCCCAAACAAGACTGGTCCGAATTTCATTATCATTTTTGGCACATCGAAAATATGCAACAGCACCATAATCCTTAGGACTTGCATCAGAAAAAATGTGAAGTTCTATGGTATCAAAATTTTCTAAGCCCCCCGGGAAAATATTTACGAGGTATCTCAAACTTGGGTAAATGATCAGTTTCTGAACACCAACTTTCCCACTCGTATTTTAGATCATTAGGTAAGTTTTTGTCCCATCCTATACCTCGCTGCCAAGTTTCTTGCAACAAACTTTTCATCCTAACAGTAAATGGTAAAAGAATTCCAAGAGGATCAAATATCTTTAGAACAGTTTTCAAAACAACGCGTTTTGAAGTATTGATTTTACAATCCTCGCGAAAGTCTGGAACGTCAAAATGCAAGCTATCAGAATTGGTATTCCATAGTAAACCCAAGATCTTTAAGGTATCATTACGAAGTTCAGCTGTTTCACACATTCCCTTTTCTTCCCACATTTTTCGAAGTTTTACGGAATTAGTATTAAATTTCCGCAAATTCATTCCAGCTTCTTTAAAAATATCTGAAGCTGTCGATGATATGTAATACACTTCTTTATCAGATTTCGCACCAGATATCAAATCATCTACATAAATGGATGAATCCAAAATATTAACTACTTGGGGATGATTTTCATATTTTTTAATATGATGCTTGATCGTAGAAGCCGAAATAAAGGGGGAACAGCTTACCCCAAAAGCCGCCTTCGAAAATCTCATAAATTTTAATTCACCCCTTTCGTTACTAAACCATATAAATTTCAGGTAATTCCTGTCCTCTTCCGCAATTCCAATTTGCAAAAAAGCCTTTTCTAAATCGGCGCAAAATGCAACATTATGTTTCCTAAAACTAAGTATTATATCAAGAACGTTTGGATTAAGATTAGGTCCGGGGAATAAACAATCATTCAAAGAATTTAAATGTTTCTCCTTTGAAGAAGCATCAAACACCATTCTAACTT
This sequence comes from Uloborus diversus, assembly GCF_026930045.1. Lineage (NCBI taxonomy): Eukaryota > Metazoa > Arthropoda > Arachnida > Araneae > Uloboridae > Uloborus > Uloborus diversus. Next base: position 14,187,596 of record NC_072735.1, read on the forward strand.
TAGAGGTTACCTTATCCTCTCTTACTACTGGTCTATGAGGCATGAAATAACTATTTTCGATTTTTGAATCAGAACATGGTTCTATAACCCCATTACGTTCCTGTTCCAAAACAATAGCTTTATAACTATCAAATAAATTAATGTCCTTTTCAAGTTTTCTACTTAAATCGTCAAAGCGATTTCTTGCAATTCTGAAATTATTCGCAACTTTAGACTTATCTTCCTTCCATAATAAAGAAGTTTCGTATCTGTTATTTACAAACTTTAAGTTAGATTCAAATTTATCAATTATTTCCTTTTCTACTTCTGAAACATTTTCCCTAGATTGCATAATCCCGAGTGATTCCAATTCCCACAAAAATCTTAAGCTTTCGAGCTCATTATCAGGGCTTAGCTTGCTACTTACGACTGAGAAACTACAAACAGATTTTCTTTCCCCTTTCATTGACCCATCCTCTACAAAACCGCAAAGCGAGTACCCCAACAAACTATCACACAGAAAGAGTGATTTTGTTAACTTTTCAACCGGTCCATAACAGATTTGGTAAAAATAATCCGCACCAATTAATAACTCGATTTGAGAACCACCTACGTTATCACAACTCGAAAACTTGTATGACACTAGCTTAGTCATAACTTCTTTGCTAAGTGGTGGGGAGTGAATACTAACACTCGAAATCACATCTGTTACTAACGCTTCAATATGAATACAACGCGATTTATCATCTACATGAGATAACTTCAACTCAACGACATCAAAATTTTTAATTTGCGGTTTAAAAGCTCCAAATGAAAATATCTGAAGTCTTTCTTGCCTTAAAACTGGAGGGTTTAATTCTGAAATTAAATTTTCTGTGACATAAGTTTTTTGACTTAACGTGTCATAAAGAATTAAAGACAATTTAGAATTCGAATCAGATTCCACCTTAGCGCATGAAGTTTGCAAAATTACCTCTTTAGTATTTACATTAGTAATATTTTTCCAACAATGAGAAACTGAAGCAACAATTGATTCTCTCCCAGTATCTCTGTTTACATTTGCGGATTTGAAAGTTTTATTGGTACTAATTGATGTGTGATGAAAGTTACCATTGCATATTTTGCAGCTCTCAGTTTTAAATTTGCAATTTGAGGATAGGTGATATTTACGAAAACAAACATAACATCGCCCAGTCTTCCGCAATTTTTCACGTTTGTCAGAAATAGGCTTCGACTTGCATGATTTCGAATCATGTTCTGTTGAATCGCAAAATATACAAACACTTTTTGAATTTGTAGTTAATGTAGAAGTCGTGGGAATATCCCATTTGTAATTACTAATCTGCTGTTTATTTTTTTTTATTTTTTACTACTTGAAGAATATTTTTCAGAATTCTGCAGATGAATTGTTGCTTCACGAGGTTGAACTTCATTTTTTATAAATGTTAGAAGTTCATCGATGTTCATATCTGTCATACTTGACCGTTTACGATTGAAATCCAGGGCCATTTCAGTTGGAATTAATTTTAATAAAATAGGTGCAAGCAAGTGTCCGTAACTACCGGCTGTAACACCGAGGGAGTTTAAATTTCGAATTTGAACTTCAACATTATCATAAAGTTCCCTAAGTCCCTTATGTGATAGGAATTTTTCACTGGTTTTAAATTTAACAGCTTACTCATATGCGCATTAATGACTAAATCATTTCTACCATATCTGTTTTTCAACAAATCTACAGCTGATTTGTAATTTTCTGCCGTAAGTGAAAATCCTGCAACAGCATTATAAGCGCTGCCACCAAGTAGAGATTTCAAATATGAAAATTTGTCGATAGGAGATAAACTTTTGTTTTTATCAATGGCATTAGAAAATTGGCCCCAAAATTCCAACCAGCAACTGCTGTCCCCATAAAACTTAAGTATGGTAAGTTTAGGAAGTTTCATACGCTCAATTTTGAAGGATTGAGAATTACTTTCATCTTTCGATATTGATGACTCAAACAATTCCTTTTGACTTTCAGCAGCACGTTCATTTAAAAACTTAGTAATCTTGTACCGAAATTCTATTATTCTTTCGCTATAATGTTCAGAAGTTTCTATTTCATTTTCAAACTCTGACTCGGCAGTCAGATCTTGGATATCCGAATTTAATTTTTTCAAGCAGTCGTACTTTTCATTTAATTGGTCTTTATAAATACTTAAAAGATCAATTTTCTGCTCTGCTGCGATTTCCTCACTTTCTAGTGCTGTATCTATTTTGTTACACAGTTTTGAAGTCTGTGTTCTTAAACCTCCGCGTTTCTTCTTTAGGATTTCTAATGTACTTGTCATTTTCATTCAATGCAATATTTACAACAGGTATAATAATAAACTGAGCTTACCTGTGTAAATTTCAAGACTTTTCAGATTCAGTTGATCACAATATCAAATCCTGTCGCGGACGCCAGATGAAAGAACTCAGCAGTTCCAATTTTGGAGGTTTTAAATATTGTTCGTAAATTTGTTCATTTGATCAAAATGTTACACAAGTAACCACATTACAACCATCAACTTAAACAAAACTAACTTTTATTAACATAAACAAAATAAAATTAAAACCATAGGAATGGTTCATGCTGGTATTTCAAGGGCCAGCGGCTCCCTTCAAAATCCACATTAATCGAAATCCCAAAACCTAAAGCAATGTTTCAATTTAAACTTAATCTTAGGTTTGCTGTAAAAACTGGCGAGATATTTTCTCGCCAAAAGAAACTAAAAAGGAGATTCAACACCCCATGCTATGACCATTTTCCCCCACCCCATGGGGTAAGGTGTTCATAAATACACAGGGAAAAGAAAACGTTATAAAACTAATTAAATGAATATTTTTTCCCTAAAATTCAATTTACCGTGTTCGTTAATAATGCAATGTAAAATAACAGCAAAAAAAGTGGAAGTATTTAAAGAATTTATTGTATTAATTATATACCTAAGTTGAAAACCTACGATTTTATGACCACTTTACCCCACCAGATCCTATATCCATTAGCTTGGTTCTCACTATAAAGTATGAAATAAAATAAATGTATGGTTTTTTGGTTACAACACTCAATAATTGCAGTTAATTTTGAAATCTTCATATTAAGGTTAATTCTAAAGCAGCCAATAAAACTAAATTAAAAATTTTGTGAAGAAGAAATACAGTTGGTTCTCTGTTTAACGACGCTCTATTTAACGACTTTCTCTATTTAACGACGGCTTTTCACGGTCCCAGATGGTCCGCGGTAGTGTTAAAAGCATTCTATTTAAGGACGATTTTTTGTGGTCCTTTGAAAGTCGTTAAACAGAGAGCCAACTTTATAAGTACAGTAAAAGCTATTTGTACATAGCTGTATACCGCCGCATTTTGTGTAAAGTTTGCTCCAGACGTATACATGTACACGGCCTCTCCCCGCAATAGTGCACTATTTTAGTCAACATTTTATACATAAAATATATTTTAAGTTTTATTGTGGAAATTTTTCCGAATAAAAGTATTTATATTTTTTTTATAAACTCGAAAATTAACTTGTGGTGTCACCCACCAGATGGATGAAAGCCGGACGGACCGTTTCCTCTGAAGATAGGTTTTTTTTTTTTTTTTTGAATTAGCAGAAAAACCTTTTTTTTCTAGCTTTCTAAAATTGAAATCAAGCAATTTTATCAACATCCATTTGTTAAAAATTAAAGGGGAGCATATTAATCATTTTCTAGTTTAAAAAAAGAGGATTTTAAAGTAATCTCACTTTTAAAATCGTAGCTATTGGAAAATGTGATTTTCAAATTGAATTTCTAACGTTGTATGCATCTAAAATTTACAATAAATACAACGCAAAATGTTCATGAAAATAGTTTCATATTTCAATTTCCGTTTTGAGGTTTTTCTCAATTCCCATGAGGAATTGGAATTGAAAAAAAAAATAAGTAAACAAAAAAAAAAAAAAAATCCGAGTTGGAGTCGAACGTTTCAAAATCCAGGAGTCGGAGTCGGAGTCGGAGTCGACCATTTTAGTTCCAACACCGCAGCCCTGTTCACAAGAACTACGAGCTGAGATGAACTACATAAGATCTTGGGGGGAAGTAATATTAATCACAAAATGAAAATAAAGGACACATAACGGTTGATGTCTGAAGTTATAACTTATAAGCATAAAAATGCGAAGATGTCTACATTAATTAGAACATAAAGCGCTATTTTGAAAAAGAAGTTTTTAAAACCAAAACAATAATGTATACAGTCTTTACTTTGATTTTAATTAAGTAAATTCAAAGAAAGTAGAAGCGCGGGAATTTTTAATTAAGTGCATAAAACAGTTAATCGCTATTACAGATTATAATTCCAAACGAATCTCAGATAGTTGACTCTCGTGCCTTTTAATTGCTATTTCTGATAAACTAACTGAGTGTTCCAGCAGCACGAGGCAGGAAAACTTGTTTAATTGAAATCAGTACTGGATGACTAACAAACAAAGTGTCTGAAAAGCTGTTTTTTGTTTAATGGAATCAAATGATATCTACGCACTGCAGTTGCAGCATTTTCTTTTATCTATTTTGCGCGCTTTTAGCGACAATAGTTTTAATTCCAAATTAATTGAAGTCAAAATGAAATAGTTTCCGAATTCCGAGTCGTTTTTCTCAAAAAAGTAACGAGAGTTAATGCTAAGCATGTAAACGAAATAATTTAATTATACCTTTCCAGCAAGGCGAAGCTTTGTTGATGGCACAAATTGTTGATTGTTGATAAATCTGAACTTTCAGCTAATTGACATTACACTCGAGTAAATTTCAGATAGGATACTACAAGAAATATTTTTATACAAATTTTTAAGTATCAAAATCTGCTCTAAATGCATTCGCAAATAGGTTACACGTTACCTTACAAAATTCGATTTACATAATAAAATACTCTACAGCTATTTTCTAACTAGTATGCAGATATCCTCAGCATATTTAAAATATAGATAAATGCATATATAACCTAAGTAGATAGTTAGGATTAATCAAATTAAATTACTTTGCAATATTTAACATTTAAACGCGAGTGGGGTGCAAGTTTTGATTGTGTGATTCTTTCATAACTACGAGCAAAAGATAAAACTACTGCGTATGGAAACATTTTATGATTGATTTTTAAGGGTAATTTTGCCACGAAAATTGTTAAATTTGTTTGAAGGATTCATATAAATATCGCATTGAAAAACATAAACATTACTTTGTGCTAGAATACTATTAAAATCATAACCTCTTCCAACCAAACGTTGGTAGCTGATTGCAGAAAATTGCTATTTGGATGCTACTAGTAAAGACTCTTCATTACGAAAGCCTTGTATTTTCTAAACATTTTCACCAGATGAAGAGGTTTAACTTAAAATAGATTTTTGCTTTTAGACTATTTATGCGTTCATAATGTCTTCAATTTAAAGAAGAATAATTAAAGGCACAAGACCTAATATATGGCTATACAAAGTAAAGTATTGATCTTTTAAATTATTCAAGGAACAATATTTAATTGATGACTGTACAAAGTAAAGTATTATCTATTCATGTTTTAAATTATTCAAGGAACAATATTTAATTGATGACTGTACAAAGTAAAGTATTATCTATTGTTCTTTTAAAGTGCTATTATTATTTTAAGTCCTTAATTTACGTTTCAGAAAAACATAAGATGCGTTTTTCTTGTCGTAATAGGTTTAAAGCACCTTTGATACACACTTTTGCATCATAAGTTAAAGTACTTTACCAGAAGCACCCATGCTATGACTAAAATTTCAGGTAGCATCAAAATATTTTTTGCTATAATGTGAAACCAATATTAACCACAAGCTGGTAGTTTATTACAGAAAACTGTTATTTAAGTGTTATCAGAGAGAGTTTTAAGACGAAAGCCTTGTGTTTGCTAAACATTTTCCCCCAGATGAAGAGGTTTAACTTAAAATAGATATTTTGCTTTTAGTCTATAACTGCATTTTATGCGTTCATAATGTCATCAATTTAAAGAATAATAATTAAATGAGCAATACCTAATATATGGCTATACAAAGTAAAGTATTATCTATTGATATTTTAAACTGTTCAAGGAACAATAATTGATGACTGTACAAAATAAAGTATTATCTATTGATATTTTAAGTTGCTCAAGGAACAATATTTAATAGATGACTGTACAAAGTAAAGTATTATCTATTGAACTTAAAACTGCTATTATTATTTTAAGTCCTTAATTTACATTTCAGAAAAACATACGATGCTCTTTTCTTATCGTAATAGGACTAAAGCACCTTTAATAAATACTTTTGCGTCATAAGTTAAAGTACTTTACCAGAAGCACCTATGCTATGAATAAAATTTCAGGTAGCATAAAAATAGTTTTTTGCTATAATACGAAACCAATATTAATCACAAGTTGGTAGTTCATTACAGAAAACTGTTATTTAAATGTTATCAGAGAGAGTTAAGACGAAAGCCTTGTGTTTGCTAAAAATTTTCCCCAGATAAAGAGGTTTATATTAAAAAAGATATTTTGCTTTTAGTCTATGACTGCATTTTGTGCTTTCATAATGTCATCAATTCAAAGAATTATAATTTAAGGAACAAGATTTAAAAGATGACTTGAGGTTTAACTTAAAATAGATATTTTGCTTTTAGTCTCTAACTGCATTTTGTGCTTTCATAATGTCATCAATTCAAAGAATTATAATTTAAGGAACAAGATTAAATAGATGACTGTACAAAGTAAAGTAAATATCTATTGATGTTTTAAATTGATATTATCGTTTTAAGTCCTTAACTTACATTTAAGTAAAACATGCGATAATTTTTTTCCTGTCGCAGTAGGTTAAAAGTACAATTACTATACATTTTTCCATTATAAATTCTGGTACTTTACCAGAAACACTCATGCTATGACTAAAATTTCATGCAAGAAGAAAGTTTAATGAATATAAATGAGGACATATAAAATGATTGCCTCATGTTAAACTGAAATTCGGGAATTAAAGGAAAACTTCCGTTTTAAGTTTCGTCGTTACAGGTTTAATTATGAAGGTCATTATGTTATTATGAAAAATCCACTCCATTGCTGTCTATTGAAGGGTGGCTGGGGCTTGTTCTGGTTACAATCAGCACTGTAGCGCTGTTGTGGGAACTTTGCACATTTTAGTAATTACAAATAACGTGTATCTCTAAAGGAAATGTAACGATGCCTAAAATTCTATTAACGTAGCAGCTTTAGCTCGATCTCCATTAACTGAAAAATATTTTATTCACCTATGATAAAAATTAACATATTTCTCGAAGACATAATGGCATTGGTATTATAATGTACTTTATAAATATACCTGTCAGTTATGTTTTTGACTTCATCATTCACGATGAGTTAGGATTTTTCAAATTAAATTTTGAATACAGTGTTGATTTAATGGACTACTTTATTTTAAAATTTGAAAATGACTGTATTCATCTACTAAACTCATCTTAAACTAGTACGTTGTCTACTAAATTAATGATAAATCATTCAAAAAATGTGTTATCTCAAACAACAACAAAAACATTTATTTTTTTCTCTATCGTAAGTTAAAAGAAATGTCCGATCAAGAGAACAGTCATTACTATCGGAAATTTTAAAAATTTCAAATTTTTTCATTTTTTTCAATTTTAAATAGAAGAACGCTGCATTGAACTACTGTAATAATAGATCAAACTCTCCCTAAAACTAAATTTCTGCCATGAACAGCTTTTCAATAAATAAATGTTTAAATATTTTGATAGAGAATTCCCACTTGTTGCTCTAGTAATTAAATATTTTAAAGGTTAGAGACAAAAAGAAAAAAAAAAAGAAAAAACAACTGTATCCAAAAATTTTTAAATTAAAAAAATAATAATTATAAAGCTTGAATAGTTAAAATACGGTTTTTTGAGCAATCACGATTGCTTATTGTTCTCATTTGACTGTTTTTGATGTTCCGTGCATTTTTCAGCTTGGACCAGAAACCTCTGCAGCACCACCGCCCACCGTACTCTGCAGGCGGCGCGGCGCGGCTGCTCCGGTCCTGAGCTATCCGCTTCTCCTGGTCGGAGGCGTCCATGACCTACACACACGCACGCTTACACACTCACACATATACACACACACACTACGTGCATACACACAGGTCTACGCACACACACACAAGCCTACACACTTACACACAACTATGCACACGTAACCGCCCAGGAGGAGAGGCAGGCTTGGGGGGGGGGACAGGAGCTGTTTCTAAAAACAATAACTCCAATGAGTAGGGTCCTGTCTCAGTTCGTGATTGCGAAAAACATAATTTGAATTCAAAATTTCAGAATTCAAATTTTTTTTTTTTTTTTTTTGTTTAGTTTCATTTTTCTGTTCTTAGTTATTAATTCCCTTCTATTTTTCACAATAAGAACTATACAACTACAACTGTACACAGCTTCAAAAAAGTACATTTTAATTCGTCTTGTTCTTAATCTCTCATATCTCCAATGAAATATGGAAATTTATTTATTAAATTAAATAGAAAAGAAAATTTTTAAATTAATGTAATCATCAGAAACTGTCTTAACGTACACCGTATGTTACTCGTTTTACTCAAAACAAGTTAAAGATAAAATTTGAATAATGTATGCGTACTCTGTTCCGAAAAAATAATAACTGATTGCTAAAAGTAGAATAATTGATATAACTTAAGTAGCATCCTTTTACAAAAAAAAATTATAAAGAATGCGAAAAGCATTACTTTGAGGAAAAGACAAATGAAGATCATAAAAACTTCTTTGATCAAAATACTACTCTAATTAAACCCTAAATATTTGTGTTCTTTTCTCAAACAAAACTCTTCTTCCTCATATAATTATTTGAATAGACTTTTTTTCAAAACGTATGCCATCTAAAACAGTTTCAACTCTTCTTTTGTAAGTTGAGAATTTACCATTGTGCAAAGAAAACAAATATGTATTTTAAAAAAGAAGACATATGTTCATTAATGAAACAAAAGAACAATAAAAAATAACTGCATTTAGTTTTGTAATAAAAAACGATAATAAGCATGCATTGGGGTGGAAATCTTTTTGCACGTTTTTCCTTAAATAGGTTTAATACGGTCTTCACAATCATACTTTGCATTTGTTTCTTCTAGAAATAAACAACAAAGAAGCATCAAAACTTGAATTTTCACGTCATTAGTTTTTAGATAGACAAAACAACATGCTTATTAATATTTATGAAAAATGTCAATACTTCGGCCTAAAAATAATAAGGTTCTGTCAGGTTAAAAAGTATTCTGTCTCTGCAATCTTTTCAAAAACAAATCTTTTTATTCAGGCTGGCGTTCAAACGCTTTGTGTTATTTATCGTTCCGCCTTTTGTGTTAGACATGAAAAAACTGAACTTAACTTAAACTTCATTGACGAAAACATTTACCGAACCGAGCAATTTCTGAAAATGCATGGTGTTGATTCTGTTCCTTCTGCTGTTACCTACAGAAAATAATTACTTATATGTGATTCCGAAACAAAGTAATTTTATTACTTTCACCAGGAGTGAAATTCTCTTTTTGAAACTTAACTGTTAATATTAACTTAACTGGAAAATTATTTTGTGAGCAAAAATTATTATCTCTAAGATTTACTGATGATTCCTATTTCATGAAAAACTAAACTTAGGTGAACGAAGTATCCTGAATTTTAGAGTGCATTTGTAGTGTTGTCAGAAGAGGGTATTGACTACATAACTCGATTTTTGGTAAATTACTGTTTAATACATAAAATTACATGTTCACTCTTATAGTGACAATCTTTCTCTTACTCCCAGTGCAGATTCTCAATTAATCTTGTGGGAGTTTAAGTGGTTGAAAAGTTGGGGTTTCCATTATTGCGCAATTGGGCTTTCTACTTTTGCTGATGAATTTATGGGTTTCCCACAGAGTATCCCCCCAGTGACTGAGGGTTGTTAGCCCAAAGGAACGATTTTTTATTTTTTGAGTAATCACTATTGCTTATTGTTCTCATCTCACCGTTTTCGATGTCCGTGCCTTTCTCAGCTTGGACCAGGGGCCCCTGCAGCTGCACCACCCATCGTCCTCTGCAGGCACGCTTCCTGGAATCAGTTTCTCTTGGCCGTTGGCGTCCAGTCCTACACACACACACACACACACAATATACGCACGTAACCGCCCAGGAGGAGGGGAAGGCTTGGGGGGACAGGAGCTGTTCCTAGAAACAATATCCCCCAATGAACAGGGTCCTGTTGCCACTCGTGATTGCGAAAAACATAATTTGAATTCAAAATTTCAGAATTCAAGTTAATTTTCTTTCTTTCTTTTCTTTTTTTTTTTTTGAAGTTTTTCGGCGAAAATGCAGCACATGTTTAGTTCTGTTGAATTGCATGTTTAGATGTTTAATCCGAATGATTACCATTATGTAGTGGTGTCAGAAGAGGGATATTGCCTACATAACTCGGGTTTTGGTAAACCACTGTTTAATACAGTTGACTCTCTGTTTAACGACTTTCAAGGGACCACAAAAAATCGTCCTTAAGTAAAAAGCGTCCTTAAATAGAATGCTTTTAACAATGTAGTGGACCATCTGGGACCGTGAAAAGCCGTCGTTAAATAGGGCGTAATTAAACAGAGAGCCAACTGTACATGAAATTACATGTTTACACTTCCAATGAAAATCTTCCTCTGACTCCTATTGCAGATTCTCAGATAACCTTGTGGGAGTTCAAGTGGTTGCACAATTGGAGTTTCCATAATTGCGCAACTGGGATTTCTCCTTTTGCTGATGAATTTATGGGTTTCCCACACCTTTGCCTGCTCAAGTGTATTCTGCATTATCGAAACAAAATATCATTTCTGATGATTTCGGCCGGTTGATTTTGAAAGAGAACAGAACATTACTTAGAACGCCTGTAGAAAGTTTTCATATTCTGATACGCCGAAACAACTTTTTCTATGCACTTATTACACAAATAAAATAAACAATAAAATTATGGAAGGAATAATTTTTCGACACAATTTGACGAAAAAATGTGAGAGAATCATGAAGAAGCTAAAAATGGAATGTTGAAAGATAAATATTTATATATTTGTTAAAGTACTCGCAAAATAGTTTTTATTTTTCAGAAATACCGGAAATATTGACACGATTAATATTTTTTAAATATTTAAGTATAATTTCAGCACCTTTTCATTTGTATACAAATAACTCATAGACAGTGTCAATCCATTCCTCATCCGCTTAAAACTAAACATAAATAAGTAACAATAACAATGGTAATAACATTTAATGAAAAAATAATTACGGCAATAAAATGTTAGTTATAATTTAAGATCATGTACAACTAACTAATAACTTATAAGTATAGACTGCCACAAAATATTAGTCGTTGCAAGGTTTCGTGAAACTTAATTTTAAATTAGGAAAACCTATCTTTGAATTTTTTTTAAAAACCTGCATCTCCCAAAAATACTATGCGCAGATAATTATGATCATTTTTATATAAACTTTATGCAATATGAATAGATGCTCGTATCCAAGCTCAAAGCTAGAAAGTACTGTTAAATTACCGTTGCTAGACGAACTCTTGTTTAAGAAAGGGAAGAAGAAATAAGAAAACATCAGCTGATATACTTGGCAAATGATCCTAAATATACATGAAAAAACGTATACAAAAAAAAATCAAAAGCAGAGCGACGTCCACTTTTTACTGTTGATCATCAACTATCAGCTAGCCTAAATGTATGTTCGCTGCCAACTTGGAAAGAAATTGACTTGCAAAAGCATAAGCATAAAAAGTAAACAAATCAAAAGTGTGAGATGGATCAGTTTTTTCGGAAAAAGACTCTAGTTATCGTGGCTCTTACAACTGATGGTTTTCGGCTTAGGGGAAAATTGACTTGGTGTAACGATAAAAATAAGTATTGCAGAATAAATGGTGGTAAAATATTTTGAGTTTAATATTTGATATTGCGTTCATAAAAGTTGTGACGTAAATAGCTTCAGTGGAGATACTTTATTCAAAATCGAAAGCAACAATAATTTTGTCTCTTCATTTTTACAAAATAGACCATGGGAACATGTGCAGCCTTTGTTTGTCAAGGAGCTGTTACTCTTTTAAATATATATATGAAAATGTGCATATAGTTCTTTTGCAAAATATTAAATATTGAATGTGCATATTATTATGTTAACATTCAAGTCAAGAAAATTTAAAGGAGGGATGTTAAATGTTATTACTGTATCGTACATCAAAACCTTGTTTAACCATGCGATTTAATAGGTTTTGAAATGTGTTTAGCATTAAATGATTTCAATCGAAAGTCTATCCACTATGCAATCCACTTGCATAGTGGATGTCAAGTAATATATTTTGATTCTATAACAGTATTTCCGTTAATCACTGACTTGCAATTTTTAAAAGTTCGTTACGCCTTTGGTTTTGACCATTGACCTTATACATTAAGAATTTTAAAGTCCATAACAAAATGATTTATTAAGCAATCAACGAACTGCTTATTACTTTCACTTGACCAAAAATGATGTTCCTCTGATTTTCGGATCCGATTCTTCTTCAAGTATCACCGTCCACTGGCCCTTGCTGGTGCTGTTCTTCAAGTTCTTGGCCACCACCAGCAGTAATATTCACTGGAATCCGCTATTCCTTGGCAATAGAGTCCATGTCCTACGCGCACACAAATATATGTGTACACACACACACACACCACCGCTCAGGAGAGAGAACATGCGCGTGGCCGCTGAACCAGAGGACATGGACACCAATGCCCAGAAGGAGGAACATGCTCGCGGAAGTTTTTTGTGTGCTGGATGATGTTTGTGTCAAAAGAGAATTAGGAACTACTTTAATATACCCCCCCCCCCCAAATCGGAAATTTGGCGACTTTTTTTCTCGCCAAGCAAAATACCTGTTTTATGGCTCAAAATTCCCTGAAACTTTTCAACAACACTACATACTGTAGGCGTATTGAAAGCTAAAAGATAAAAATAATTAATAGAAAAAAAATATAATTGGAAAATACAACCAGATTTGCAGCAAAATACGGCAAGTCAGAAATCTGCTTGATCACTTCACAAAGAAATGGCGAATGAATGAAATGGCGCTAAAACATATATAAAATACAAAAATTGTTGCCACAAAACTTTTTAAAAAAAACCTAAAAAAATGGTACAAAATACAAGAAAATACTAAATTTGGAAACAACAAAAACCTAAAAGCTGAAAAAACCTAAATTGGCAACACCAAAATAAGAAACAGCAACATTAAAAGTCCGTAGAGAGTGCCAGATTTGGCGCGTAATTTTTTTTTTTTTTTTTTTTTTTGGGGGGGGGGGGTATATCAAAGTTATACCGAGAATTATGTTAAGTCAAGAGGGTCAGGTATAAGTAAAGTCGCTTCCGTGAGACAGTAGCCGTTTGCAGAAACAATAAACTTATCAAGTAAGGGGCCCAACTGCAACTCGTGATTGTGAAAAACATTACTTTCATTTATTCGCTAGTTCGTTTAAATTTAAACTACAAAATTCAATTAGTCCCCAAGGGAGCTATTTGAAAAGTTGCAAATTAAAATTTGAATCAGTCACTTAATCCCTGTTTTAATAATTCTTTAGAAAGTATGAATAGAGGAAATAATCTTTTGTTTTCAAATTTCCCATCATTGAAAAAACCGATAAAACATCTAAATTTTTATACATCTTATTTTTATAATAAAAATGTAGGCTATCCACTATGATATTAAAATCTGTTCGCGTCCGTCTGTCTGTCTGTCTGAAGATCGATCTTCTCGAGAACCACTGCGAATCGGGAGTCAAACGAGATACCGATCAATTCGAAATTTTCCAAAGAAAACAATAGGACCAATCTCATAATTGTACGATTTTAATTAGCAGAGATATTAATTAAAACGTTAATTAACATAACGCTATTCAGGAATTTTTATTTCTTTCCTGTTGCCATTTTGCATATGGGTGAGCAAAAAAAATTCTAATAATTGTGTCAAAAGAGATTTTTTTGGCTGCTGTCCAAATCTTAAAACAACGTTTCCATCTAGAATTTCATTTTTAATTAGTTAAAAATTGGTTGCTCTATTCGGACATTTATCGTCTGTAATTTCTTATTTTTTCACATTCAACGTTCTTAACTCTTTTCAGCATGTGAAAAATGTTTCTTTAGTAATGTTTATTGATTGAAGTGTAAGTTTATCATTCACCGGCCTCATATTTGGGTACATTTAGGATGTGCGACTAATTACGTTTATTTTGTTGGACTGTTTCCCATCACATGGGTGAGTTTTCGAATTGTAATAACTCTCTTTTTCCTTCCTGTTTCTATTTTTGAAATACAGTTTGTATCGTTAAAAGAACACGTTAAATTAAGATTGTTTGGATTTCTTTAAGTAAAATAGAGTTGAACAAAAAAGATTGTTTTTAAGGATTTTAACTAAAGCTTAATTGGAATCTGATGGCTTGATATTAAATTAATGCTTATTGGTATTTAATAAGTCTTGGTGCTTTAGTTTCACGTAATCAACAAAAAAGTGTGTGTCATTTTATGTAAAAAGCTGATTGTAATTGTACATAAATATTTCAGATATATTCTATCAGATTTAATTCAGTTTAAAGTGAGCACATATAATAGTTGAGAATGCATATATTTTCATCTTTTGTGCTAATTGAAAATACTCATAACTTGTATTATTGATAAATATGATTAACGTTAAAGAGGTTTTTGCCAAAAATATGCTCTACTGGTGTTTTACAAACCTTGCATTACGCGTAATTATTTACTCCTTAGCGCTTTAGAAACTGATGTCAGAATAATACAAAAACATCAATTGAACAGCTCTTTCATTTTTTAAGTAGCCCGTGCAACGCCGGGCACGCAGGCTAGTTTTAATATATTTTTTGATAAGAAATAAAAAAAATCATTAAAGACTTAATTAAAAAAAAAAAGGCATTACGTGCATAGCATTTAAAATTAGCTCCCGAATTAAAAAAAAAATACATAAAAGTTTGCCTACTCATCGTGAAATGCCCTTCAGTTATCGTCGGTCTGTCCCGAAAACTGACAACATGAAACCTTATTTATAACTTAGATTTAGAGATTGTAAGCTTGATTCTGTAAACCACACATACGGTTTTTTTTCGAAGTGACAGTTTTATTGAACAATGTGTGAGTCAACTATTGAAATTAAATCATGATTAATAGTTCTCTTTAAATTCATGTATTCACTTGTTACTACAGTTAAAATTATTGACGCAATTATGAGGATGGGTAATTTTGAATGGCATTTTTTTTAATGGAAAATAAAAAAAAGAAAAAGTTTAATTTTTGAGATCTTGAATTCTCTCTCTCTCTTTCTCTCTCTCAAATTATTTTTTTCGTAATCACGAATTGCGATAGAACCTACTCGTTGGGATTCTTGTGTTTTCAAATGGCTTTTATGGTAACCATAGTTTGAATTTAAGGCGTCAAGATTCAAATGAATGTCAGTAGCTGGGGGGATGTTGCTTGATACTGTTCTCGCGTAAAAAGGATTGTGTAGTGGAGAAGATCGTTCATAAATAATTCGATTCCGAGGCACATGGACGCCTGCAATATAAGCTTAGACGCGGACGGTATTCAACGATCAAGTGAAAACAATGAGCAATTCGCAATTGCTCAAAAAAAAAATATTAATTTGAATTTTGACATCTTGAATTCAAACTATGTTTTTCGCAATCACGAGTGTGTGTGTATATGTAAGCGTGTGTGTTTGTGTCTGGGGGGTATGTGTGTGTGTGTAGGCATGTGTGTTTGTGTCTGTGTGCAGGCATGAGTGTGTGGGTAGTTGTGTGTATGTGTGTGGGGGTTTATGTGTACGTGTGTGTAGGCATATGTGTTTATGTCTGTGTGCAGGCAGGAGTGTGTGAGTAGTTGTGTGTATGTGAGTGTGTGTGTGTGTAGGTGTATGTGTGTAGGTGTATGTATGTGTGTGTAGGTGTATATTTGTATATGTGTGTAGATGCGTGAATGACGAAACCTAGAGACGGTTTTCGCTAGAGGTGCAGCATCGTGAGGATCCGTTCGACGGTGACGCTGCAGAGGGTGGCGGTGGGAAAAATGATAGGAACGTCAAAAACAGTCAAATGAAAGCAATAAGCAATCGTGATTGCTAAAAAAAAAAAAAACACCGTGATCAGCAATGGTTCCATTGCCTTCGTTATTGAAATGATCCGAGCTAATCGAAGGATTAAGACCCGTGCAATAACTGACGAACTCAACCTGAAAAGATATTTTGAATTTTCACATCAAGAATTCAAATTATGTTTTTCGCAATCACAAGTGCGTGTATGTAGAAGTCTGTGTTTGTTTCTGTGTGCAGGCATGAGTGTGTGGGCATGTGTGTGTATGTGTTTGTGATTGTTTTCTCTGGAGGAGCAGCATCGGGAGGGGCTGGTCGACGGTGGTGCTGCAGAGGGAGGCGGAAGGAAAATAAAATCATAGGAACATCAAAACCGTCAAGTGAGAACAATAAGCAATGTGATTGCTCAAAAACACACACACACACACACACACAAAGCATCCCTCTTCTCCCCAATTATTTTTAATTCTTTGACACAAATTTATGTTTATCTTTAACAAATAACAATTACAAAACATAATTAAAAAATAAAGTAACTTCCGTTGTAAAAATTCAAAATTGTTATTGATGTAAAAGCTAAAATTGATTCTGGTGATTCTGAAGAATTTTTGTCGAGACAAAATAGTTTTAAGATGAGTAACAATGCCTTTAAACCGTATTAGTTATAAATTAAGTTAAAATGTGCCTTAAAATGCTAATACATATACTAAAGTGAATTCATCAGATAGAACGTCAGTCATTTTAAAACTTTTCTATAACATTACATTCTATCAGAAAATTTTCAGCCGTGTGTCGTTTTAGTGCAAGCGGAAAAATATAATCAGCGTTGGCAAATGGACATAAAATAGTTGTTTCATGTTAAAATAAATCTTCAAAGCTTCGGAACTTTCCGCTTGAAGTTTCATCATTAAAGGCAAATTATGAAGGATGATTATGTTATATCGAAAAATGCGCATTAAGGCTGTCTATCGAGTACTTGTTAATGGTTGTTTTAGGTATAAGTGCAGCTGTAAAGCTGGTGGAAAGTTTTCACATTTCGACGATTACAAATACAGTGTATCAGAGTTGTAATGGCGTCTAAATTTCAGTTAATGTTGGGCTCCTCGTTATTCTTTCGTTTGGTGAAAATTATTTTGTTCACTTCATGTCGCGGAAATTAGCAATATACCTGAAAGTATAATGGGGATGTTAATGTGGTTCAAATTTAATTAGACGCAATTTAATTGCGGCAATTGGAAAGCTCGCTGCCAGTAGTAGTTGTGTGAGTATATTTGGGTTTTCTTAACAGCTGAATTTGAACCATAAACTAAATGTTTCTTTTACTAAACTTCTAACTATGTGCATGTTAATGCTCCAACGCTGTTATGTGAATTGTTTATTTTTTTTTCAGTTTAGTCCAGTGAATGTATAAACTAAGATATTACTTAGAAAATACGTTAGGGCAGAGGTAATATGAAGGCTATTTAGAAGATATCAGTGTATTAATTTTTAGATGTTCACTCCATTTGCATGGGCGTGACAACTTAACTCACACATTTTGGCGTTTTCCAGAATTTTAAACTTTGCTTTTCAATTGAGATATTGTTAAAGGGATGACTTTAATTTTAACCGCTTCAGACTTGGTGTCTGGTATACCGGACATACAATTTAAACAGCTGCTAATCATTTAATAATTGATTTAATCAGTTGATTTTTTTTGTTGACTCTTTACATTCTACTTATTATAATTTGTGAAATAATTTTTCGCTTTGGGATTGACTAGACTGACATATAAGGATTGAGAGATAGACAGTGGCTAATTTTTCCAACCATGGATTTTCATCTGAAAAGAGAGGTTTTTCTCCTGATTTTTTTTAAAATATATAATCATTAATTAATCGTTTCAAACGCTTATATTATGTTTTATAATTGTTTGTCGAACATTTTGCAATAAAGTTTGTTCTGTATTTTATCGTTTTTGTATACGAAATATTGATTTCAAAATATAAGTCCGGAATATTGGGCGTGCCATAACTCTTTTAATTTTTCTCCAACAAACTCAAAATTTTGTCTATAAGATACCCTTTAATCATAATACACTGTGTACTAAATATCAACATTTTTGGTCCAATGTTTCATAATTCTGACTGAAGGGGTTAAAGTCAAGCCTTTAACAGATATATTCTAATGAAAGAAAATATTATGTGTCATAATACAGTAGACTCCCGATTATCCGCCTATTTAGGTGACACAAATACCGCGGATAATAAAAATTGCGGATAAGCCGCGAAAAAGTTAAAATGAAGAACAAATAGGTTAAAAATGGGGTCGTGTCCAAAATTTCAAAAGTATTTTTTTCTGAAAGAGCATGCTTAAAAACATAGCATCTGATCATTTTCAAAATTATTTGACTATGTTTAACATTTAAAAAAATAATAATAATAATCGGTGTGCTTTCATTGTTTACGTTTCTGCCGATGACATAACAAATAATGAAATGTCGTTTGGGGCTGCCATTCACAGATTATAAAATTTAATTCGCATCTTTACTCACGTGTACTGGCAAAGATACAGTTGATAGCAACCGTAGAGCGCAATATTTGATTCGCTTGTTAATTATCATAACGTGGAAATGCAGTAGAAATATGCGTCAAAGTGCATCATTTGTGACGTCATAAAGGCCACGTCTTGTTTGAAAAATCGAACATTAAAAAAAAATTAATTAAAAAATAACTATTGTGAAAATAAAAGAATTTTCTGGGTCCATGATTTTTTTTTTTTTTTTTGCTTATTCTATCGATTTCCGTGACTAAACGTAGTAGTACTTTTGACTGAAGGAAACAACCCCATTGTCCCTCCTCAAAAACTTAGCTGTAATTGATGCATACTGCTTTCTACAAACAGTAAAATATATACAAAGCAGTAAAAATGTTTTGCATTCCTACACAACAGAACTTAGCATCAAAAAAGAACAAGTGCACGTATGATAAAGAAAGCACGAAAAAATAAACAATTAAAACAATAACAACTGTGTTTAAATTTACAATTTTTTGACAAAAAAAGTCATTGGTATTTGCTTTTTGCTGCGAAAATACATGTTTCCGATTGTTGATTGACTCGCGGAAAATCCGCCCCGCGAATAATCTGCTCGTGGATAATCGGGAGGTTACTGGATGAACTATTGACTTTTGCCAACTTTTTTCAAACTTTTTCTGTTTCTGTGATATCTTTGAACATAAAGAACTATTATGTATTGTAATATGAAGCATCAACTTACAGAAGTGTTTTTTGTATTTGAAAAATATTGATGTGTTATCGTTACGGGTGTGTGTGTCTGTGTGCGTTATCGTACTATGCTCATATATTTTCACCATTTCCCCGAAGTTTTAATCTTAAACTTTTAATTTTGATGTATTATACGAAGTATCAACTTTCTAAAAAAGTGTTTTGCTTGAAAAATATTGATTTATACGCGTTACGGGTTTTACCGTGCGATACTCATATATTTCCACTATTTCCCCGGAGTTTTTAACTTTAGCTTTGAATTGTGATATATTGGGGAAAAAGGCATCATTATGTATCATAATATTAAGCGTCAAATTCCTAAAAAAGCTTTTTCTCTTGAAAAACATTGATTTGTGACTGTATGTCCAGTCCACGCTCTCCACACGTACAAATCATGTTTTGTTAAATACGAGAAAACTATTTAAAATCATGATACGTAATATTTTGACAAATAATTATCATCGTCATCATCATATATCACGGTTAAAGGATCTATGCCTGTTCCGGTATTTATTTATCGTTTATGTGATCTTCTTTTATGTGTTCTACTTAGCAACTGTTCCAAGGCAGCATTTGGTATTTGGTCTACACTCATTCGTTCTAAATGTCTCCACCTGTTTCTGTAGTTTATTATAATGTCTAAAATTGTTTCAACATAATTTTGCTTGAATTCAAAAAGTATTTCTTATCTGATGTTATCACTTCTTCATCAAGGAACATCCTTTCGCACTCCAAAGAAATTTCATCCCGGAAGATAAAATTAGTCTTTCATATTCTTTTCGAACGTCCAAGTCTCAGTGCCATGTAACACAGTTGCTACAGCCATTATCTTTAAAGTAAAATAATCTAGTGCATTTTCTCTTATTTCTAAATACTCTTTTAATGGTTTTGCAGGTGCATTGGAACTTATAGCTTGATCTGTATGTCATTGGCATAAGTGTACGCTGTATGACATTCTAAGTAATAAAAATGTGATATTTGTTCTATTGGCGTGTTCTCCAAAATGAAAATTGTTCTTGGATGTTTACCTTCAAAAGCCATAACCTTTGTTTCGTTTCCTGAGTTCTTTAAATTAAAATCGTTTCTACAACACATTATGATTCGTTGTTTTGTAATGTCTCTGCGTATTCGAATAAATCACAATTAAAAGCCACAGTTTAAATTTCCGGGAGTAAAGGGCAAATAAATGCGTAAAAACGTCTCTTTAGTTCAAATGGACAGAGCAAAGATCACGTCATCCCATGAGCTTTTTTTCCTAATTTGATATTTCTTGGTGAACACAATCACGCTACAAAGAGATTTGGAGCGCATCCAGTTCATTCAGTTCGTAATCCGTTGACGAAAATCGGTTTTCTCTGTCTCGTAAAAAAAGGACCCGTCCGTGACTGCTTGTTGTGTATCATTTAAATTTAAATAAAAAAATGGCAGTCATGGGAATTGAAACCTTAAAACTACAAAATAAATGTATTGTGTTTTTTTCGCACGCGCGTGTGTGTGTAGTAGTAGTAGTGCTTAATTTTCATTTAAAACTAATCGTAGTTTCAAAAATTAAAATGTTATATTTTATAAACTCAAAATATCAGCTACAGTCTAGTTTTTAAATTTATCAGCAATGCGAGCGTCAATTACATACATTTTGGTATGGTCTATTTCAGATCGTTCATAAAGTAAATATTGATGGAAATATAGGTATTATTTGAAAATAAATTATTAGTTTGTGTTATTCAGTTTCCCATGCATAAAAATAATAAACAATACACATGCTAAACTTTCCACGTAATCAATTTACTGAATTAACCCTCTTTAACCGACGTGCTGAAAAGAGGCCAACATGCCGGAAAATTCGAGCTTTGAGGCATGCAAGATAATTTGGAGCTCATTTCGAAAAAAAAAAAAGAAAAAATAATAATTTGAATTTTGATATCTTGAATTCAAATCATGTTTTTCGCAATCACGAGTGTGTGTATGTAGGCGTGTGTGTTTGTGTGTGGGGGGTATGTGTATGTGTGTGTAGGCATGTGTGTTTGTGTCTGTGTGCAGGCATGAATGTGTGGGTAGTTGTGTGTATGTGTGTGTATGTGTAGGTGTCTGTATGTGTATGTGTTTGTGTATATGTGTGTGTTCCTGCGTGTGTGTGTGTGTGTGTAGTTGTGTATGTATGTTTGTAAGTGTAGGTTATTGACGCAACCTGGAGACGGCTTTCGCTATAGAAGCAGCATCGTGAGGAGCCGGTCGACGCACATAGGAGTATTTGTATCAAAAACCGGACAAAATTATTTAATGCGATTTTTTGTCATATAATGCATTGAAACTTGCTACTCGATCAAAATAAGGTGTTTATTTGAAGGAAAAAAGATATTTCTGAGAAAATTATTATCTTTTTTTTTCTCTTCCATACTCTTAACGGTTGTAAAAGGTTGCTCATCTAGTATTTATACTGCTTGCTTGCGTCTTGCGATCATCATATTTAATCCTTCTATGGAAAACGAATTTGTTCATTAGAGCTGCCTGGGTCTACTACCACTTCTTTAGTAGGGGTTAAGATTTCCTAAGTGTCTGTTTAGTCTGCATCTGCTACAATCCGCTCATGAAAATCACCGTGAAAAATGTACTCTGTGATGCTGCGCTGGCTTATTGCGGGTTACAGCTCTGAAAATTGAGCAATTGGTTGGATTGCTTGAGAGGTAAACTGCAGCACCTGTCATCAAAAATTTATGTATACTTTTAGGCATAGAATGATAACCTAACTCGTATAGGTCGACAAAATCCAACAGAGGAAAGAATAATACTTTGTAATTTTGTTTCCTTCACCATCAATAATTACAAGGAGTAGTGAGAGTTCTGTTTAATATTTGCATCGTTTTCGGTAATGTTGTAAAATTTTTGTTTATACTGTGTCTGCTGGCACCCATCATAGCCCTATCAGTACCATAGTTTGCTTTTTTCCCTCTGAAGACATTTCTTCCCCTGTACTATTATAATTGTACATTCGTAATCCATCGTGGTCAAGCAGTACGTGAAGTTGAATTTCAAAGACAGTATCTGCTACTCGTACAAGGTCCTCATCCGGGTAACATTCCTTCTAAACACTTTCTGCAATTCAACATCTAGAGGTAATTGCTTTTGTTATCATTTTAATTTCTTCCCAATGACCTCTAGGAAAGTCTCTGTATGCAAAGATTGCGAGAGCCTCTTGAGGTGTCTGTTTCATAACAATTGTTAGATTATTATAGAGGAAATAATAGTTTTTTCGAAGTTTGGTTGATCCAGTTGGTAAAGAATTTAGTTATTTTATGATTTTGGATTTATCACTGTTTTTATAGTGCACTGGCTTATAGCAACTACACTTGTCATCTCTTCAACAGGTACCTGATTTTGTAGTTCTTTAGTTTTACAATTTAGTTCTTGAAATGACTTTGATTGTTTCTGCTAATTGCGCAGATTTTGTCTACCAGTAATGAAATATCTTAGCCATTGTTCTATATTTTTCAAGAAACGATCTTCAATATAGCATTTAGATGACTCTTTACAATTGAACTCTGTTTAAAAATGCTTCAAAACACGACTCAATATGATCTGCCTATTTCCCTAATTCCTCAAGTTTTCCTTCCGACAATGTACACTTTTTATCCAGTACCATAACTTTGAATTATTTCATGATATCATATATCATATTCTGGTAAAAAACTTGATAGTTTCAGAATTTATAATGAAATAAGAAAAATCTCTGAACTTGAAATTGTTGAGCCTTTTTTACTCACCAACTTTAAACTCCTTAAAAACAAAATGGCGGAAATAGGCGGAAGATGTTTTTATAGAATATCATAGCAGACAGTCTATATTTTATGCCCATAACGAAAGTACAGCCCGACTCGGCCCGGAAAGTAAACAAAAACTTTAATTTCTAAAAATTTTAGTGAAAAATAAACACCCAATTTTGACTTAATTTCACAGAGTAATAAAATGACAAAAGACGAAATAATTCAATGAAGCAGGATTTTAGATGGAGCTACATACCTCCCTTTTCCATATTCAAAAGTTTGTTTTACTAAATTTCATCGCATTCAAATACAGTAACAATAAAACGGAGACTTAGCATGAAAAGCGTCGAAAGCAAAAGCGAGAGGATCCAACAATGTCTAAGTTCCGGCTAGCGTACACCAAAGAAAATGCAACACAGGTGAGATTTTTACTGCTCCCCTTTGATAGAACAGTTACCTGACTTGAAGTAAAGTAGGGTTAAAACAATTTTCGTCAAACTTTTGGATTTTGGTTTTTGTCCGGTTTTACTGGCCAAATACTCCTATGTGCGACGGTGACGGTGCGGAGGGTGGCGGTGGGAAAATAAACTAAATGCCGATTTTTCTGCCCTGTTTTATACATTTATACGTAAAACTTTGCAATATATTTTAATTTTGATTTTAATTATATGCAGCCGCATATGTTTTTGCATGATGATTTGAAAACGTTTTGGTGACGTGAGATTTAAAATTTATTGTTTTTAAATTTTCAAAATATAGCTTTTATGCTTTATTACATTTAAAATATTAATTAATCTTTTTCGGAAGTTTCTGTAGCTGTTTTAAAAATTTGAAAAAAATCAGATTTAAATCAAAAAATTCCTTTTTTTTTTGCAAAAAGAATGATGATTTTTCCGCACCCTGATCATTAACTTGCAAAATCTTGTAAAGTAATAACTTGGCACCAATTGTAGTTTTACGTCTCCTTGTGCTAAAATTGCGATTATTGGACATCGTTAAATTAAATTTTCTATTTGAAAATTCAATAAATGTTTGAATTTTATCATCTGGAAAGTTGATACTGAAATCCCGACTCAAAATCATTGCCTGAAGTAGTAATGTAGAAGCGTCTTTAGAAGAAATAAATAAATTTTCATTCAAAAATTCTTGTACTGCGTTTTTATACCTAGCCGATGAAATGTAAACAGCAACCATTACAATTAGCTGTCCATTTGCAGAGTGGCAACGACACGCACATGTATCACCAATCTTATAAACATTAGTGTTTTTCTCATTTTAAGAAAAATGCCTAAAGCATCTAAAAAAGTTTTCACTTCGATAGTATTGTATAAGATTAAAAGTGTTTTCTGCTGGAGAAAAAATGCACTGACACGGGTGGGAATCGAACTCACGCTCTATCAGGATATCGGACTATGAGGCTCATGCAGCGTTGGCAGCGCTACTGAGGTCCCCAGTTCCTTACAAAAGCAATAAAGTATAGGAAGAAGCCGCTACTGAGAGAAGCCGCGCATGCGCTGTATTCCAAATGTCGGTGAAGTGACGGTGTCGCCAAATGAATGGCTTTCCCCAAACTCAAAAATGCTCAACGCGCCTGAAGAAGTTTTCACTTCCAACAGTATTTTTGTGTCGTAAGTAAGGACATATTTAACCTTTCTGATTCTGCTAATTGCTCTTGCGGGGAATTAGGTTCTCCTGAACATTACATTTTCTTCTGTCCACTAACATCGCATTTGCATATCAGACGTAATCATGGTCTTTCACTCAATAAAAACATATTAATCGCCTTTTCACAACATCATACTCGCATCAGACTTAATTTGATTTTAAGTCGAGGCTAATGAAGGCTTCACGTTTCAAGGCGTTGACTAATACACATATTTTTCTGTTTTCAATAGTTAATATCGTTTAAATTTATTTTTTTTCCTGCACTTTAACACATTATCTTTTGTAAAGCAATAACTCTCTAGTGTCGTTTATGTTTTATTGTATCATTGTAAAGCTTTTATGCATTGGTTTTGTCTACTTTATTACATATATTGATGTTAAATTACCAAAATTTTTGTCAAGAGCAAATCAAAATTGTAACATATAATTATGTAATCTTTTATATATTTAAATAAAGTTCCTCAGAGATCCACTTGCTCAGATTTATCTGAGCATTTAAAACCGAAATCGAGCAATTGGTAGGTGCGGGTGGTCTCTGAGGGTGTCAAGTGTCAAGGTAAGGACACACGATTGAAAAGAAACTGTTGTATTACAGGGTAGCCCTAAATTAGGCTAAGGATTTCATTGCCAATCAATTTGACGAACTCGATGAACTAGTGACTCGTCTTAAAGCCCCTCCAGAGGACGAAGTCGACCTATCCTGTATTTTGTGTCAAAGAGCGCTTTGAATCCAGACGTCTTTCAATTATTTGTAAATGCACTTTACTACAGTCGGTGGTTGCTACGTCGTAAAAAAAAAAAAAAAGTCGAAAAGTTGAGTAGTTGAGTAAAATACACTTTCAGCAACTCTAGCATGGGACCAAATTTCTTACAATGAATGTAGTTCATCCTCAAATATTTTGCACAAAGACCCGATTTTCATACATAATTTGTTTTTAATGCGAATGAATGGAACATTCTCATTTTAATACTGAACTAGTCAAATATCAATCAATCTAGGCATCGGGAGATTAGACACCAATTTTCTTTAAAGCGGTTTAATCTAATATTGCCGCACAGCGCAATCTTTCTGACAGTTACAGTGATTCAACCTGCAGAGTGCTAAGTTTCGAGCCCATTGGACAACGAATCCGCATCCCCAGCAAAAACTTTCCAAGGATATTCAAAACAAAATTTTATATTTTCTTTACTAATAATAAAGCTTAAAGTCTCTCTGTCCGGATCTCTGTCTGTCAGGACCTCTGTGACGCGCATAGCACCTAGACCGTTCAGCCAATTTTCATGAAATTCGGCACAAGGTTAGTTTGCAGCATAGGGGTGTGCACCTTGAAGCAATTTTTCGAAAATTCGATGTGGTTATTTTTCTATTCCAATTTTAAGAACAAAATTATCATAAGACGGGCGAGTAAATTACGAAATTATCATAACGTGAAACCGTAACATGGGCAAAAGCCAATTGGCGAGATATGAAATTATCATAACGTGGAACCGTAACATAGATACAAGTCGATTGCCGAGAAAATTCACCACACATTATTTGTAAATATACAGGCGAACCAAAAGACCGTTTAATTTTTTAATTACGAGCAAAGCCGTGCGGGTACCACTAGTATTGAATAAATTAGACTATGAACAGAGATAAAACTAAGAAATACTTGAATTTTGTTCGTTATACACACATGTTTCAATGGAGACTCTGTTGATAACTAACAGTTGTCATCTCATTGATCGCGGCACAGCCTGAACGCACGGACAATAAGAAAGAAAGAAAGAAAGCGAGAAGGGCACATGTGGGAATTTTTGTCACACAAAATCAATTACGGCACCTCTGTTTCAGAAAAAGCTGACGGATCAGAATCAGAATTTCGAAGCCTTCACATAAAAAGTTTTGTTTCAAAAAAGTCATTTCAAACCCAGATTTAATGTTTTGCTTGGAGATAAGTGTATATTCACAATTTTCTCCTAAGGTTGTAGCCTCACAAGAAACCGTTTTAATAAAAAAAATGCATTATTTCCATTTTATAACATTTACAAAATGCGATATGAAAATGTAGCCTTTTATGTTGGAAAAATAATGCAAAGTAACTATATTTTATCGCGAACGACGAAAACAAATCTCATTCATTTTTTGCACACATTTGACTACTATTACAAAAACTAAATTAATTACATAAACTAATTCAGTCACAAACTCTCTATTCGGAACCACCCTTGCGAGTTGAATGTTTTTAGAGCTCGGCTATCGCACTTTAAGGGGTTAAGTTATTCTTTTGGACTCCGAGAGACCGTGTTTCGAATGCTACCCGAGACGTCAGTCGCTTTTGTTGGACAAATTTCATGAATATAAAAGATTTTGAATTATGTTGAAATGAATATTTTTTCGTAAAACAAGTTAAACTAAAAAGCAAGAAAAGAAAATAATAGTTTAAAAAACTAAAAAAACACGCTTCTATAGCAAAATGAACTAAAAAGTAAAACAAAAAAATCTTTGGATGATAGTAATTGACCAAACACTTAATATTTATGTAATACAAAAAAGCGTGAGGGGCTTCTTATCAGTTGTCTTGAATTTCTTCCGTTTGTTATCCGTGCAATAATGTAAATAGACAGCACCCCAAGGTTTTTTTACTGCATTAAAACTAAGTGTTTGGTCAATTACTATCATCCAAAGATTATTTTTTAACTTTTTAGTTCATTTTGCTACAAAAGCGTGTTTTCTTTCTTTTTTTTTTTTAGTTTTTAAACTATTTTTTTAACGCGCTTTTATTACCGCTTTCTCCGTTTTACAATGTTTTAAAATTTGGACTAAATGTTATGATTTCTAAAAAGTAGTTTCCTAGGATTATTATAAACTTAAGGTTTCCACTATCTTTATATTTACATACAGTTATCTAACTGCAAGCAAATGACAATAAAAATGCTAGAATTATTTTACCTATCAGTGTTTTAATGCCAAGTAAAAATCTTTTGCTAAAAATCAAAGAAAATAAAACTCGCTGGTCCACGAAATATTTTTATAACTTTCAGTGGTCAGCGTAGCAAAAAAGGTTGAAACAATATACCAGACAGCCCAGTCCCCAAAGGTAACACGATACAAGATATTAAGAGTTAAACATTCTTCTTTAAGCACTTAACTTATAAGCTCTGTGCGGTTTATTCTCTTTAAACGTTAAGCTGTATTAATTAATACCTAACTAATTATGATTTTTTTCGTTCTAGATATAGGATGTAAGGAAGGGAAAAGATAGTCCCATCATTAATATATGAACATTTTAAACTGAAAAGCCCCAAAACGTGCTCAGAATTCTTCTTTGTTGCTGAACGGGAAATAAAAATTGTTTCTTTTATTGTTGAAAAACATAACTTACAGATGCCACAGTTAGTAAAAAAACAGCATATTGCATTTTCCTTTCGAATACAAACCAAAGAATAATTAAAGACAGTTTATCTTGATTGCTTTGAAATGTTTTTTTCTATCTTTAAATGCATAAACGGTCCCTATGTTTCTAATTTTTTTCTTGAATGTAAGAGGCTTCCCATCATTGCATCCATTAAAAGAAAAATTTAAACCCACAAAAAAGGAATCCTCCTCTTTGTGTTATTACCTTAAAACAAACCAATGTTTACTTTTTTGTAAGCCTATTGTGAAAACAAATACTTTGTTAACAAATATGTGTTTCTTTTCTAAAAACTAAATCTTTTGATCATAAAAAAATAGCAGTCTCAGTTATATTCTTATGTTCTTTAAACATTCGCAAATAATTAGTTCAAGCTTTGTTCCTATCTTTTTTTCTTTTTTATACCTTTAGGAACGATCGTAACGTATTTAAACAACAATGCTAGAAAAAAATTAAATGAAACACGTAAAAAAAAATCATCTATAAGCTAAAAATTTAATGTATTTTTTTTTATCTTGTATATCACAAAACATCACAGTAGTGTATCCTCAAATTATTAAAAATCTTATACCACTAGTATTTTTTCAATAAAATGATCAAGGTTTTTTTTTTTTTTTTTTTTTTTTTTGAGCAATCACGATTGCTTATTGTTCTAACTTGACCGTTTTTGATGTCCTATGATTTTATTTTTCCCCGTCTCCCTCTGCAGCACCGCCTCACGATGCTGCTCCTATAGCGAAAACCGTTTCCAGGTTGCGTCACTTACTTGCCTACACTTACACATACACCTACACACACATACACTTACACACAAACACATACACACACATACATACAGACACTTTCAAATACACACACAAACATACAGACACCTACAAATACACACACAAACATACACACAAACGCCTACACATACACACAACTACTCACACATACACATACCCACACACACACACACAACACACATGAACACAACTACCCCCACACACACAAACACACGCCTACACACACACACACACAAACACACACGCCTGCATATGCACACTCGTGGTTGCGAAAAACATAATTTGAATTCAAAATGCCAAAATTCAAATTATTATTTTTTTTTTACAGAATTAAAAGAAGGCCCAAGCGTATAGCTATTTCAATGTTGTTAAAATGTAACAGATGTCTACCTTATGTTTACCTCCGCAGAACCATGCAATTTATACCTATATTATATTATAATTATACCTTATAGTGCAAAGCTTTGGTATGAAACGTCTGCTTCTACAAATTTCAGCAAATAACACGGCGAACGCTAACTGGCCTGCAGCTCTTAAGGCCTACTTGAGTACCAGTCAACGATAATTTGCATTAAAAGAAAATTATCAATAGAAATGCCTTAAAATCAATACGTGTTATAATTTTAGTGACTGTAATAGCCATGAATTTGTGGTGGTATTTCATTTATATGGTTAAAGGTAATATTCACAATAATTTTTTAGTTTGTCTATTTGAATTACAAAAATAAATTCATAATCATAACCCTTATGGAACCACCCCCGACTCTTTCTCATTTAGTTTTTTTTTTTTTTTGAAAAAAAAAAAAA
Organism: Uloborus diversus; assembly: GCF_026930045.1. Lineage (NCBI taxonomy): Eukaryota > Metazoa > Arthropoda > Arachnida > Araneae > Uloboridae > Uloborus > Uloborus diversus. The sequence continues at coordinate 14,217,422 of NC_072735.1, forward strand.
TTGCTAATAGTAAGGAATTTTACGCAACATCTGGACTAATATTGAAAAATGTAGAGGGTATGGTGCCACCAATGCCCGCTAGGAGGCGCACCCTTTCCTCAAGCCGGACTGCATCCCAACACACACACACACACACACACGCTAGCTCATCACCATTTTCGTCCTCAACCACAACACTGTAAATGTTATTGTAAATATCTCTGTAAATAGTACCTCAATAAATTGTGTAACGCGTACCTATAGGGGTATTATATTTTGTTTTTCAAGTATAAAACGTTTTTTAAATGTTTCATGTTAGGTGGGGTGCTGCCCTTGCATATTTCATAAATTATGATTAATTGTAACTTGTAATGCATTTTTTGATCATAGTTTCAACCTTTCTCAAAAAGAAAACTGAAACTATAATAAACGAGCTTGGTAAAGGCACACAATTTACAAAAAATTCAGGTTAAGATCTTTTTGTTTTCTTTTGGGGCAATCACGAATTGCTTATTAGCCATACTTTATTCTAGTTTATGTTGCTCTGATTTTTCAGCTTGCTATGACACCGAAAATAAGTTTATCTCGTCGTTTTAATGATTATTAAGACGACACATTTTCGTCACCATAGTTGCAAATCGTTTGCGTTCATTCAAGACTTAACTTAAGCAGATTTTACTCTCAAAAAGAGGGGGTTTTCAAACCATGTTTTTTTAAGAAAAACATCAAAATAGATGAACTTATAAAAGAAGTACAAAGCTTAAAGATCACTAATTGCTATTTTTAAGTTAAATAAAAAAATAAATAAATAAAAGTACCATAAAGGGACACGCTGTAAATTTAATATTTGTGATGAGTATATGCGAGCAAATTTTCCATAATAACCGGATCTTTATTAATTCATTGTTATGATCATTTCTTTTTTAAGGATATTCCTTGGATTCCCTACTCTAGAAAATTTACCAGTAATAATAAGACGGGTGCGAGTTTCTTCGCCATTTCCATCCCAGTTCATTTGTTGAAACAAGAACTCAACGAGTAGGATCCTATCATAACCCGTGACTGCGATACACATAATTTGAATTCAAAACGTCAAAATTCAAATGAGGCAGTGAGAAGCAAAGGGATGTAAGTGGCAAAATTAAAAATTTAGCGATAACCTGTACAAATGGTAGGTGGACCTCTCCTCTGTCTTGGGGCAAGAGATAGTGCTAGTAGCTCTGGTAGGTTCTGTTGTATAGCATGATTTAGAAAAAAAATCAATGAAAGCTTACCTAGGATGTTATCTTTAAACGAGTTTTAGTCGAAACTTGAAAATGTACAAATGATTCTGCCTCAAATGATTTTTTTTTTTTTTACATTTTAATTTTTGTGTTATCACTAAAATTTCTTTAAACAAAACACAATATCTCATATCTAAATTCCTTATTTATGATGATTGAATACATTTATAGTTCAGTAAGTTACCGCCCAATAGCCAGGGCTAAAGCAGAAGTACATGAAATACACCGCCAGCTGTCATTTCCAGCCGAGGACTGCAGTTTCGTGCTGATTAGCACTCATCAACCCGGCATAGGAAAGTGACTGAGCTGGAGATAGAAAACCTCTTAAGAAAGCCAAGAGTGCCAAACAAACTGTGCCAAACATAGCTATTATAGAATTAGCGCAGACCAGACGAGTGACCGAAGCAATGGTTCGGTTCAACTCGAGGATTGAAGGCAAGGCTTGGTTACCACTTTGTTTGGCACTCTTGGCTTTCTTAAGAGGTTTTCTATCTCCAGCTCAGTCACTTTCCTATGCCGGGCTGATGAGTGCTAATAAGCACGAAACTGCAGTCCTCGGCTGGAAATGACTGAGCTGGCGGTGTATTTCATGTACATTTATAGTTGTTTTCCGTAGTTCCTCTTTGTTTTTTTTTTGTTTTTTTTGTTTTTTTTTTAATTATTTTTTTAGTTGACGGATTACAAAAGAAGTTTTAAGCACCAACTTTCTTTTTGGAGTAAATTCTTGAAGTGTTTAGAATTAAGAATATCAAAATGTGTTACAAGTCTTAGAAGTTTTCTTCCAAGATACATTTAAGGCAACGATTATTATTTTCTTTTCATTGGAATACCGAGCACAGATGAATTTACCAAATGAATAATTTACATCCAAAAAAAGCTACTGTTCCCAAAAGTTCTGACATGCCATACAAACTCGATGTGACGAAATCATTCGTGATGCTTTTAACTTTTTGCTGTAGTTTGGATTTGAATAAGCAATGCAAAGCCTGAACGTGCTAAAAAAAATTACCAAAGCTCAGTGTTGTTAAAAACATAAAAAGAAAATAAAAAATATCAGGGAAAAACCCGTCAACTGTCTTGAGTGAATGTGACGTTGGCTTTTGAAATGCAAAAGGAAATACAAAGTTTTACTTAAAGTACATACAATTTTTAGGGTACTTCTGAGACAAAAGAATCTATATACTTTTATTGTGAAGTGCTTTGAGAAGGAAATATAATAGTAATTTCTACTCTTCTCAGAGTGATGTGTACTTCTAGCTCGTTGTGTTTGCTAAAATTTTCATGTTTTCGTCTAATGGGAGTAGCATTTTGTGTTTCGTTTGTAATCGCAAACAGCTTTTCTAGATCCTTATTTATTTATTTACTGAACTTCCTAGTCCACGCGCGTGAATATTTTTAATACAGATACCTATTTTATATAACAGCACAAAACATTTTGAAATCCTCCGTTCCGTCGTTGCCTGTAGGAGACACTTATGGAAAATGCGTCAAGGCAAATAATTCTGAACGTTTTTTTTTTCCCTTCTTATGAAAGTTGATAAAAAAGAATGGTTCCCAAACAAGGACTTTCATCTCAAGTTAGCAAAAGTGGAAAGAAAAACAAAGTTTCTGACAGTGCAAGAAACGGTAAAGATTCTCGATGCTTAAACAATTATAAAGTGCCTCGAAGGTAGCACGACAATTAGGTATGAGTTAATCTTCGATACGTACAATTACAGTTCAAGAAAAGGAAATCCGCAAAAGTTCAGAACTTAGTTTTAATAATGAAGCTCGCAGAGTAGTGTCTGAGCAAAATACAAACATCATGAAAATAGAAGCCAGGCCAGAAATAGTGGTGTTCCCACACTGCATAAACGTGCATAAATTTTAAAATTATAATTAAAATTACGATATATATTGTTCAGTGCTATTATACTGCAGTAATGTTCTTTCTGTAAGTACCCTATTGTTAAAGTAGGGTACTTACAGAAGGGGGGTTCTTATAGATCATTGGTTTTGTGCTTCATAACAGAGTAATCATGTTAAATAGTAACGTTTTTTCTAAAATACAGTAAAAAGTTAGTTCTTTATTAAAAAAAAAAAAAAAAAAACATACGGTAATATATAGCTAAGAAATGGTTTGAAACAATTTGAGGGATGTTAACACATGTCTGAAATAATTGGGTATGCTTATAAAAAATTTCTAAACATACGTTGTTCCACAACGCGGAATTCTGACTTACGCGAGGGGTCTTGGAACGCATCCCTCGCGTAAGTCGGGATCCGACTGTAGTTAGTTTGATTCAGACACATATTTTCTATACAGAAATAACACAAAACAGTGGAGGTTAAAAATATCTTCAGTTCTGTCCTCACCAGTGGGATATACTTACAGAAAATCCAACCAAGCTAAATAAAATTGATCAATTTTGCGTAAAATTAGTTGTTTAAATATTATGTTTTTTATGTTAGATTTCGCACTCAAATCTTACTTCTGATTGAGAAAACTATCATTTTAGTATTATCCTCCAAGAGACACCAGTTTTCTCAAAAATGAAATTTTAGAAAACTTTCAAACTTTTTTCTGCTCTTTTTTATGGGCTCAGGACCAATTCATACATACATACAGTGCAGATTTCATCTAATCTGTTAAAAGAAATAAGGTGGTAGAAGAGTCCCGGCGGAACTTAGAGCCACTGAAGATTTTGTCCAACCCGTAAAAGACCGAATTTGGAAATTCTTGGGAACCTACTCATAAAATAAGCACATGTTTGAAAATAACAGACAAAATTGTACAAAATGAGATTTTTTCAACAAGATAGTCGAATTTTTATTTGAGTTACAATTATTAAAGTATTGATTTAATTGGTGCCAAAATCTACAATTGGCAAAATCAAAAATAACCGTTTGATCTGAAATCGGTCAAGTCTACAAAAATTAATACACTTCACTTGCTTTTGAATGGTTCATCAGTAAATGATATTGGGGTTTAAGTTCGGCAGAAACTAAACCTTGTCTTTGAAACATCAAAATCGACGACTGTCAAAAAGAGGGACTAGTAAAGATGTCAACAGTCCTTTTAGTTCAAAATCCCTCCGCCAATTTTCAGCCTCCATCTGTTGAAACACAATTTGTAAAAATAATGACTAGAGGAATTTGTTTTTTCCGTTTTGTCTATCGAAATATGCCCAGAAGTAGGGAGAACACTCACCGCCATCTTGGAGTATAGGTACGTTTTTTTGTTTTTTTAGTTTTCATTTCGCATCCAAAATTATATTTACTTGGCAATAAAACTGTGTATTTATCAATCAAAGAGCATGAAAAAGTGTTTTTAACTCATACTTCTGAGCAAACACAAAGTTCACAATGAAGTGAACTATCTTCAGCCCAATGATATAGGGGCGTTATGGATACAGTTATCAAATTTCTTCAACGTACTACCACTATTAATTTATCCATTGCAGTATTGTAAGTTGAAGTGTTTTTTACTTTAGTTGTGTTATGTTTACGTTCGTATTTTTTCTAATATCTCATTTCACCTCCGGCGTGCAAACAATTATATTTTATTTATAGCGTGCAAATAATTATATTTTAGTGCAATCAAATATATTTCGGCTATGTCAGTCACGTTTACTCTGTCGTAAAACGGTTTTACATTTGATAGCACATTTTATATCGATTAATCTTAATTATCGCTGTCTTAAGCTCTAAATTGCACCGAAATTAGTTTAAGAACACAAGGAAAAAACAAATAAAAAAACAGAAAGTCGTATTTTCTGACATTTTAGAGCATACAAGTTGAACAAAGCATTGTTTCTTTTTATGAGCCACAGAAAGAATTTGATTTGACTAAGGGAATTTCCCATATTAATGATTTTATTTTCGGATCGAAAACAGTTTGATTTATCGATTCGTACGTCATTTACCGAATAGCATTAGGTTTTTTTTTTTCGAGTTTCCGAAATACGAAAGCTTAAAAAAAATGCTGAAGAAATAAAAAATAAAACTAGTTTCGTGTGAAAAAAAAAGACTTTTACGAAAACTTCTTTTTCTGAGGAAAAAAGTCAACTATCTTGAGTGATTGCAATGTTAGTGTCAGAAAAAATATTGAGATAAAAAAGTTTAGAGATATTTTTGAGTGTTCAAGGTAAGTTCCTGACTTGCGATATTATTTTTGAGACAGAAAACAAATCTTATTTTCTATTCTTCATTTTTACGTTTTTTTTTTGTTCTTTTTTGTCTTTTGACTTTCCAAGAAAACAAAGCCGTTTTAGATTTTTTTATATTAGATACATCTAAAAGCGTATGTAATGTGCATAGTAACAATCACTAGATGTCTCCAACTTAAATGGTTTGAAAATTTTCTTGCAATGTGTATATTTTTTAATTTTTGATAAAACTAATAATTTGTTGTTTTTCTTTGAACAAGTTTAGAAAATCATGACACAAGAACAAGTTTTAGTTTTTGAACTCAGTCTCGATTGAAAGTGAGTGGACCTTTTGCTTGTATATAGTTATTTTCAGGAGAATAAAGAAACTTTTTTCACAACAGATTATTTTTTTAATGTTTTATTTTTTTTCCTTCTTCTTTTTTGTGTAAAACTTTTTTTTTCAATGCATTTTAAGTATTCTTTTATTGCGTATGAATTTCAAAGAAAAGCAAAAGAGATTGTTAGTTCGGGGTAATGAACAGAATCGTTCTGAACGTCGACGTTTTTGCAGAAGGAGAAAAACGTCTCTTCGGGAGACTAGACTCTTGTATTATCTATAAAACTCTACAAAAATTTACTCTACAGCAAAACTATGAAGATTGTAGTGGTGCTCTCATTTTTAAACAAAATTATTTCTGTAAATGAAAGATTGAATTGTGCATGCGTTTTATTTGAAATAAATGACCAGGATAGCTTTCCATTTTCACATAAAGTTCTTTTTGCAGTAAAAAAAGTGAATACATTTTTAAGAGACAAAGAGATGTATGTCACGATTGAACCACGGTGAAATACATGATGTTCAAAAAAATCTTGACACGTTTTAAAAATTCTTACAAAAGCAACAAAATGTGCGGTTTGCACCATAACTTATTCCACCATAACATATTGCGCCATAACATATATATAACAGCGCCCATTTCACATATTCAAGACCTTTTTATATGACTTTTTTTGAGCAATCACGATTGCTTATTGTTCATTTGACTGTTTTGAATTCCTATCATTTTATTTTCCCACCAGCACCCTCTGCCAGCACCACCGACGCGTCGACCGGCCTCACGATGCTGCTCCTCTTGCGAAAAAAGTCTCCAGGTTGCGTCCATATCCTACACACACACGCATACACACACACACATACACACACTCATGCCTGCGCACAGACAGAAACACACACTCCTACACACACACACACTCATGCCTGCACTTAGACACAAACAAATATGCCTACATACACACACACACACACACACACACACGAACGCCTACGCACACAGCACTGCATACAAAACACGCACACACATGCATACATACACACGCACCCATACACATGCGCCTACACAAACACACACGCGCATTCATACACACACACGCTCGTGATTGCGATAAACATATTTTAAATTCAAGATGCAAAAATTCAAATTAATATATTTTTTATTGGGCAATCACGATTGCCTATTGTTCTCATTTGACCGTTTTTGGTGTCCGTGCCTTTTTCAACTTGCACCAGAAGAATCTGCAGCACCACTGCCCACCGTCCTCTGCTGGCGGCGCGGCTGCTCCGGTTTTGAGCTATCCGCTTCTCCTGGTCGGAGGCGTCCATGTCCTACAGACACGCACGTTCACACACATACACACACACGACTTCACACACATACACTCACACATGCCTACGTGCATACACACAGGTCTACGCACACACACAACTATGCACACGTAACCGCCCAGGAGGAGAGGCAGACTTGGGGGGGGGGGGACAGGAGCCGTTTCTAGAAACAATAACTTCAATGAGTTGGGTCCTGCCTCAGTTCGTGATTACGAAAAACATAATTTGAATTCAAAATTTCAGAATTCAAATTAATTTTCTTTTATTATTTTTGAGCAATCAAGATTGCTTATTGTTCTCATTTGACCGTTTTTGGTGTCCGTGCTTTTTTTTTTTTTTTTCCAGCGGGGCTGTATAAGAGGCCACTTGGCAATAACAAGACCTAGTGCTCTAGCCGACAAGGCTCTAGTCTTTCATGTGCCAAAATTGCGGCGCTGATGCATGACACAAATAGTTTTTGACTCCCAGTTTCCACTGGATGGAAGCACCCGGGCTCTATTTGATGCGAAATTTAACAAATAATTTAAATTTGCCGAAGGAATTCAAGGTAAAACGAATACCAGGGTTCTTTAAATGCTGCATAACCATAGAAAATGGGCGCTGATGAATTTCTGCATCTCGAAAATCTACCGACTGGCCATCTCAGGCAGGCCAGAAACCGATATCTAGGCGTAGAAGGATTACGCCTTACCATCATGCCACCAGCCAGCATTTTTTTTAAAGTTATCGTAAAAAAAAAGTAAAAACAGGAAAAAACGAGCTGATGTGTGCAACACATAACTTCCTTTTACTCAAATTTAATGTCATTTCGCCATTATTGGCAATTTTAATGTGATTCATGATAATGTGTGTTCTCTCTAAATATCACTAACAGTGGCCAAATTAAAACAAATTTTTAAAAAAAATCGCCAAATTTGTCGCCAAGATGGCGACAAAACTTGGCGACCAAAGAACTGACGATATATTCCCAAGTGTCCGACAAATTATATCACCACTTGAAATTACATCGAAGTTAGCAATGATTTCCCCCCAAAAAAGAGCAAAAGTCCCCTTTAGAAACACCCGAATGCAACCAAAAGGGGAAGTGCACAACTAGATCCCACTATGAGTCTACATACCAAATTTCAACTTTCTAGGACATACCGTACTTGAGTTATGCGGCATACATACGCACATCCGCACATACGTACATACATACATACGTACATACAGACGTCACGAGAAAATTCGTTATAATTAACTCGGAAATCATCAGTATGGATATTTCGCGTGTCTATACGTTCTTAGGCACTTATCCAAGTGTGATCGAGTCGAAAAAAAAAAAACTTCAATATTCATTCGGGGGTGAGTAAAATAGAAATTTAAGTCGAATTTTGAGTGAAAATTTTTTCGCGAATACAATACATTTTTTTTTGTAAAAGGAAGTAAAAAGCAACGAACAAGTGTAATTATAAGTTAATAACAATGACAGCTGTGTCGTCAGAGCAAGAAAAACAAATTCTTACTGCGAAAACCCAGCGATTACGTATATCTTTTACTTTTTTCTTTTTCTTTTTTTCCCCTTTTTTAACGACGTCATAAAAGGTTCTTGAATGTGTCAAGTATTATAACGCAAACAGCATACTGATGCGCCAATTTGTTGCTTTCCTATAAATTTTAAAAATGCGTCAAATGTTTTCGTACACCATGTATTTTTATTGTTTACGTTCAACATATTCATGCCAACAGTACATACCTAGTAAAAATCCACATAAAAATAACAACGCCCTTTTATTATTGCATTATCATTTATATTAATTAATACTTAGCGTTTTAATGATATTCCACTCATTGCCGTTGCATCTTGGAGAGGAAACGATGGGAAAAATTTGACCAAAACTATCCGCATCACGTTTCCAAACAAACGACTTTTTTATCTTGACATATGTGAGTGATACCTTTCGTCACGAAAATCATCAACTACTCACGGAAAACATGCATCAATAAAAATGAAAAAACTCCGAGGAAAGCATATGAAATATATAATTTTCAATAACCACAACAAACGTTTAAAGATATTCTTGCTACCTGAAGAACAAATCCGAAAATATTACTACAGTACACATGCATTTTAACACACATTTCTAGTTTGCACACATACACACACACACACATAAAAGAGAACTGAAATTTGAAATTTTTTAAAAATAACAGAAATTTCATCATCATGGAAACTTTACTCGGCTCCCCTTTTTTTTCGATGGGGAGGGGGGGGGGGGTAATTTCAATTTTCTTTCATTGCTGTTTTTTTTTTTCCCTTTTTTTTTAAATACCAGACGCCCAGAGCTGTCTTGCTTTTCTATGTTAATTATTATAGATATTCTGAAAGCGGCAAAAAAAAAAAAAAAAGAAAAATTAATTTGAATTTTGGCTTTTTGAATTCAAATTATGTTTTTCGCAATCACGAGTGTATGTGTGTATGTAGGCGTGTGTGTTTATGTGTGTGTGGGGGGTATGTGTGTTTGTCTGCGTGCAGGTATGAGTGTGGGTAGTTGTGTGTATGAGTGTTTGTGTGTGGGGGGGATGTGTATGTGTGTAGGCATATGTGTTTGTGTGTGGGGGGATGTGTATGTGTGTAGGTAGTTGTGTGTAGGTGTGTGTGTATGTGTAGGTGTCTGTATGTATGCGTGTGTATGTGTTTTAGTGTGTGTATGTGTTTGAGTGTGTGTATGTGTTTGTGTGTGTGTATGTGTTTGAGTGTGTGCATGTGTTTTTGCGTGTATATGTGGGTGTATGTATGTGTGTGTGTATGTGCTTGTGTCTATGTGTACGTGCGTGTATGTATGCGTGTAAGTGTAGGATATTGACGCAACCTGGAGACGGTTTTCGCTAGAGGAGCAGCATCGTGAGGAGCCGATCGACGGTGATGCTGCAGAGGGTGCTGGTGGGAAAATAAAATGATAGGACATCAAAACAGTCAAATAAAAACAATAAACAATCGTGATGCTCAAAAAAAAAAAAAAAATCCGAAGAAGACATCGTTCTATATAACTTAATTAAATGTAAATCAATTAACAAAATACACCAAATGATAATAAGAGCAAACGTTTTACTAAAAAAATCTAATTGGTTTGAAAGTGACCGCTTATTGCAGCAATGCAGAGGCGCAGCCCCTTATTGAAATGTTTAGCAATAGGCCGTAAGTTTTTTACCTTTAATCTACCCTATTATCGCTTAAGCGAGTGCTATAGAGATTCGAATTTTTTATGTGGTTTATTGCAGACCCCAGACGTCAAAATAGGTCAAACACTGGGGATTGAAACCATGGGATATAAATCTAGCCAGTAGATGAACAAATGATATAGTGGGAAGAAAATGCTACTTACATCACTCTTTTGTCTGTTTGGGTACGTGAGCCGATGCAGAGTCTGGTTGAAAATTCCAGACTGCATTACCGAAGTTCTTTTTAGCCCAAAAACGTACAACAGTTTCTAAAATATCATGCTAGTACTTTCGTAATTCATTTTAGCATCCTCATCGACAAAAACAAGATTTCATTTTTCCAGTTGTTGCAAACTCCGTCCAAAACCAAATTTGACTTTAATTTTCCCGATACTCACTAACTGCAGAGGTACTTGGGATAACTAGATGCCAAATGGTTCTTGGGGTCATGAGCTAGTTGGATGGTAATTTATCATCAGTGAGCATTCTTGCCCAGCGCTGACATGCGAACAGTCTCAAGATGTTTTAGCAACTTTGGAGCCGCCCGAGTTCATTTTATTCAGTGAAAGATGAAAGATTTGGTACTTGTGAGGCTTTTGTTAGAACTGTTTTTGTCATTTACCGCAATACTCGGTGGCATATTAATTTTTTCAAGGGAAATTTCTCATGGAAATCCAAGGATTTTTGTAAAATATATTTTGTTTTGGCTACCTTATGATTAATGCTCTTACTCAGAAACAGGCTAAGGTAACTTGCATAAATTACGTAAGTTAAATCCATTTAGACATGTGAACGTAACTCTAAAAAAAACCTCCATTGTAATTTTTACGAGAGCTAAAAGAGCTCGCGTCCATCCTTTGCATGATCCATACAAGATTTTTCCCACTTTTTTATAAAGTACCGATTATGTGACTCACGTTAGTCTGGCTCTGAAGTACAGAGTGGAAATGCTTTGTCCCCTTTCTGGGCATCGTATTTTAGATCCTAGGAACTTCAAATTGCAACAAACAATGCTTGCCGATGCACATTAGGCCAACAAACTTTCGTTCTCCTAGATTTAACAACTCCAAAATATCAGACCTTTATCGGACCTTTTGTTTGACATTGTAAAAAAAGCCCCCCCCCCCCCCGTGCATACTAGGAGATACATCATAAAATATTTTCTAAAAAGTGGTACACAAAAGAAATGAATACATTAATTAAAGATAAATTAGTTTACTTCTATTCGATGATGTAAAATATATATATATATATATATATATATATATATATATATATATATATATATATATATTTTACTCGTGTCATCTTTATTGACACATTTTTCTTTTATTGCTGTCAACTTTCTTCACATTTTTTTCTATAGATAAACGTATTTGTGTCGCTATTTATTCTGAAAACTGATTTATCGGTACAGCAAGTCAATATTTCCATAATCCAACAGCCATTAGCGTCCATAGGAACCGGGAAACGCAGAAAGATAACCAGGACCTTATGCCACAGAATATTATCCATCTTCCTTTTTTTTGTATTGCTTATACTTGTGCAAGTCAATTTCCTTCCTTGTTTTTCTAGTACATTCGAAGTATATGATAGTTAATGACCGTTTGCAAATGGCGGACGTCATTTTTCTCCTGTTCAGACACATTTTTTTTTTTTGGTTATTTTTCATAATATTTCTTTTTACACAGAGAATGAGGGAGTTTCTCTGAAATATGAAAACTTTTACAAGCATGTAACTGGGCAAACGTCGATGTACAAGTTTTTTCAACTTAAAAAAAAAGTACTCGGCAAAACATAGATAAACAGCACTGTTTATTGTTTTTAAAACAATTTTTGCATAAAAATACAACATAATATCTTTCATTTTTAATAGAACTATCACCCCTAAATGTAAAACGCACGTAAATTAAGTAATTATTTTCTATATTTTTTTTATCATTTCTTTATGGAAACAAATATGCATTTATGTAAGTATGTCATAGTTCATTGTTTCTTAAAACACACAGTTTTTTAATTTGTATTTTTTAATTAGAGTATTTTAATAATTAGAGTTTCAGTTGCAATGCATGTACCATGTCGAGCTTCTATGAGAGCATATGTAATAAGTAACGCAATTGCGGAGAGAGAGAGAGTGGCAAGCGCAATAGAAAATCGTTAAAACGTGCAGCATTGTGTATCCGAATGTTTCAGCACGGCTATTTCTTTGAAAACCTTGTTGAGCAATCACGATTGCTTATTGCTTTCATTTGACTGTTTTGATGTGCTATCATTTTATTTTCCCACCAGCACCCACTGCAGCACCACCGTCGACCGGGTGTCGCACCTCACGATGCTGCTCCTCTAGCAAAAACCGTCTCCAGGTTGCGTCAATATCCTACACTTACACGCATACATACACGCACGTACACACACACACACAAACACATACACACACTCAAACACATACATACACACGCATACATACAGACTTCTACACATACGCACACGCCTACACACAACTACCCACACACGCATGCCTGCACACAGACACAAACACACATGCCTACACACACATACACATTCCCTCCCCTACACACACAAACACTCATATACACATACCCACACACTCATACCTTCACGAAGACACAAACACGCATGCCTACACATACACATACCCCCTACACACAACCCCCCCCCTACACACATAAACACGCACGCCTACATACACAAACTCGTGATTGCGAAAAACATAATTTGAATTCAAGAGGTCAAAATTCAAATTAAATTTTAATCTATTTCTTTCTATGTTTCTTTTTCTTTTTTTTTTTTTGCCGAAAGGGCTCTTTTATGCGGTCATACAACACGTACAGGTATTTTTCTTTCATTAACGAAACTGATTGCAGGAAAGTAAAGATGTATAACTTATTATATTTTGAAAGGAAAGGGAAAAAAATGTCACATAATTATGAAATTTTTTTTGAGTTAAAGCGTCTTACAGCACACATAAAACTCGGAAATCATGTGCGTAAAATATTACTTTGAGTGTTCACTGCTTTCTCCTCGTTCTATTTTTTTCTCATATTTCTCATATGATTCATAAACGTTATAAGTATTACCGAATTCATTACATAAGAATTATATTTCAATATTTCGTATATGATATATAATCGTCGTAGAAATCAGTTAATTTACCAGTTTGTAGTTTTTTTAAATTATTTTTCTTATATACTATATCATTAATTTAATATTTTTGTTATTATTTGAATTGTTTGTTTTGTATCTTTAAGTGACCAACATCCTCATTTACGAGTTTGTAGTTTTTTTAAATTATTTTTCTTCTATACTATGTTGTTAATTTAATATTTATATTATTATTTGAATTGTTTATCTTTTATCTTTAAATGACCGACATCCTCATTTACGAGTTTGTAGTTTTTATAAATTATTTTCCTTCTATACTATATTGTTAATTTAATATTTATATTATTAGTTGAATTGTTTATCTCGTATCTTTAAGTGATCAACATCCTCAAGCAGTGAGCGTAAAATTCCGATGTAATCTTTCAAGAATTTTTTTTCCTCGAAATAATTACCATTTTAATTAAACTGCAATAGTTTCCATTTGTAAGCTCATCTATGTTTTAACATAAAGAATATAAATTACCTTATTTTCTCCTTTTTTTTCCCAAACTGAAAAGCATAAAAAAATGAGAGGAAAACATCATATTATACTACAAAGAAATTGCAAAATACTTTTTTGGGAAAAAGAAGTTCCCATTGTCCCGTAAAAAAAAGAAATCCCTACCGCATCTGTATGTTTATGCCGTGCATTGTAGTTGATTCGCGTGACGAGGAACATCAGTTCTTTTCATCAAGATAAGGAAGATGATTGTTGGAAATATGCAGTAGACAAACTTTCTCAAATTGGTTTTCATTATTCCGCTTGTCATTCACGGATGTCTCCGAAGTATAATTAACAAAGCACTATTGAGTGCATATTGTTGTACTTTGTGTAGCAGGTACCGTATAAAGTTCGTAGTTGGAGCAAAAAAGTAATATTGTCGCAACAGCATTTTTAGTTTTGAATGTCACTGCAGGTTATTTTTGTTGTTACACTAGGTATAAATGTTTCCAAGAAATATATACAGTGAAGCACTGTTTATACGTTTCTGAAGGGACTGTATGAAAAAAGCGTACAAATGAAAAAAACGTATAATAGGTATAGGTTAATGTGTACTAGACTCTGCTGGGACCAATTTAAGAAACGTATAATTGATAAAAACGTATAAAAGAGAAACGTATAATTGATAAAAACGTATAAAAGAGAAACGTATAATTGATAAAAACGTATAAGAGAGAAACGTATAATTGATAAAAACGTACAAAAGAGAAACGTATAATTGATAAAAACGTATAAAAGAGAAACGTATAAACGGTGCTTCACTGTACTTTCATACCTCTTCGTATTTTATATAGAGAAAATATGCTTAAAACTTTAAGAAGTATCATAACGTGCACTTAATATTGCGTTTTCTATTGTAGTGCTATATTTAAAAGTTAGATTTGGTTTCCCTACATTCATAGATTTTATTGATGCGAAGTTTAAAATAATGTTTATGAAAATAAAAAAAAAAGTTTGAATTTTGATATCTTGAATTCAAATTATGTACTTCGCAAGCACGGGGACCCTACCCGTTGGGTTTCTTGTTTCAACAAATGACTTTTACAGCAATCATAAATGTAAAAACCACAGTTTGAATACCAGACGCCAAAATTCAAATGAATCCCATTTAAGATAAATAAATACCTTTGTGCTCAACAGTAAAGTAAGAAAAACAACGTTAAAAAAAGCACAAATAGGATGTCTTTTCATCCATAAACTCGTCACTTTTTGCATTGAAAAAGGCGTTCCTTGTAACGCCGAAACACGTGTCTGCTGTAATTGGCAAATTTGTGCCTTTGTTAACGTTGTTTTTCTTACTTTAATGCCATTTACTTTATGATGGTTGTTGTGTACTGGATGATGTTTTTGCATGAAAATGGTAGTGTAAAGTCGAGAAGGTCGGTATAGATAAATATAATTCTGAAGCACATGGACGCCGCCAGAGGAAGAGTCATGCTCGTGGAGGCCTGTAGGTCAGAGGGCGTGGAGGCCTGTAGGTCAGAGGGCATAGACGCCACTACCGAGGAGGAGGGACATGCTCGTGAAGAGTTGTGCACCAGGGGATTTAACATTATAAGTACTGTCAGCCTCGCTTAATCGGGTAACAGATAAACGAATACCACGCTTATACGAATTCAATCTCCCGGAACCGAATATTTTCCCATAGACATAATGTTAGAGATCCCCGCTCAATCAAATAATTTCCCCGGATGATCGAATAATACTGATCAGCTTTCGCATATATTTTTGCTGAGAAAAATTTTGAATACGTTAAAAATAAATTAAAAAAAGGAAAATTAATTTGAATTTTATGATCTTGAATTCAAATTATGTTTTTCGCAATCACGAGTGTGTGTGTGTGTGTATGTAGGCGTGTGTGTATGTGTGTGGGGGTATGTGCGTTTGTTTGTAGGGGATGTGTATGTGTGTAGGCATGTGTGTTTGTGTCTGTGTGCAGCAGTGTTGGGCATCAACTAAAAAAATCAACTAAATTTGTAATTGATTGATTAATTGACTAAAGTAATCTGACTCCCATTTAGTTCAGACTAATATTTTAAAAATTTAATTCAATTGCAGACAGAAGATTAACGTTAGTTTAAACTAACTCGTTAGTTGATTAAAAAAACTAATTTAGTTCAGATTGATTTAGTTCAGATTAAATTAATCAGATTGAATTTAGTCAGATTAAAAGTAATCAGATTAAAAGTAATCAAATTGATTTGATTAAATTTTTATTTCAGATTAAATTCGTAAAATATAAATATCACATGAACAGAGGCACATTTGTATTTCTACGTGTATATATATATATTTATGCAAGCATACACGAGTTAATGCGTGTACATACGACTACGTGCGGGTATATACGTATATAAACGTGTTATCCCGCGTATGTTCGTGTACGGAGGTATATTTGAAATTTTAAGTAAATATACATATTTATGTGTGCATACACGAGTAAATACGTGGATATACGAGTATGTACGTGTATACAAGAGAATATGCATATGGATACGTGTAACCCCGAGTATACTCGTGTACAGAGGTAAATTTGCTTTTAATTGTGTATACACATACTTACGCGTGCACACAAGCGAAAATACGTTTATATACGTGTATACATGAGAATATGCGCATAGATACGTGTTACCCCGAGTATACTCGTGTAAAGAGGTACATTTCTATTCCGACGTGTATATACATATTCAAGCATGCATATACGAGAAAGCACGTGTACATACAAGTATGTTCGTGTACACACGAGAATATGCGTATATATATGTGTTACCCCGAGTATACTCGTGTAAAAAGCTACATTTGTATTTGTACGTGTATATAGATACTTATGCGTGCATAAACAAGAAAGTACGTGTATATAAAAGTATGTTCATGTACACACGAGAATATATGTAAACATACGTGTTACCCCGAGTATACTCGTGCACAGAGGTAAATTTCTATTTAAACTTGTATATACACATTGATGCATGCATATACGAGAAAATACGTGTATATACGAGTAAGTACGTGTACACATGACAATAGGTATATAGATACTTGTTTAACCCGAGTATACTCGTGTACGATGGAACATTTGTATTTCTACGTTTATATGCATATTTATGCGTTTATAAACGAGTAAATACGTGTATATACGAGTATGTACGTGTACACATGAGAATATGCGTATAGATACGTGTTACCCCGAGTATAATCGTGTAAAGAGTTGCATTGCTATTTCGACGTGTATATACATATTCAAGCATGCATATACGAGAAAGCACGTGTACATACAAGTATGTTCGTGTACACACGAGAATATGCGTATAGATATGTGTTACCCCGAGTATATTCGTGCACAGAGGTAAATTTCTATTTAAACGTGTATACACACATTGATGCATGCATATACGAGAAAATACGTGTATATACGAGTAATTACTTGTACACACGACAATAGGTATATAGATACTTGTTTAACCCGAGTATACTCGTGTTCGATGGCACAATTGTATTTCTACGTGTATATGCATATTTATGCGTTTATAAACGACTAAATACGTGTATATACGAGTATGTACGAGTACACATGAAAATATGCGTATAGATACGTGTTACCCCGAGTATACTCGTGTAAAGAGGTACATTTGTATTTCTACGTGTTCATGCATATTTAAGCTTGCATATACGAGAAAGTATTTGTATATACAAGTATGTTCGTGTACACACGAGAATATGCATATAGATGCGTGTTAACCCGAGTATACTCGTACAGAAAGGAGAATTTGTATTTAAGATTGTACATACAATTTTATGCGAGCATATACGAGAAAAGACAAGTATGTACGAGTATGTTCGTGTACATAAGAGAATATGCGAATAGATACGTGTAACCCGAGTATACTCGTGTACAGAGGTACATTTTTTATTTGTACGTTAATACGTTAAAAAACATATTTATGCTCGCATACACTTGTATATACGAGTAAAAACATGTATTAACGAGTAGTTTTGTGCATATCCGTATATATACGCGTTATCCCGAATATTCGTGTATACTGGAAATTTTGTATTTCTGCGTGTATATACCTATAAGTACGTGTAAACACAAGTAAATACGTGTATATACGAGTAGGTAAGTGTAAACCCAATTTTTTTTTTTTTTTTTGCATTTCTACCTGTTATCCCGAGTATATTCGTTGAGGGAGGTATGTGCAATTTCTAAGTGTATGTACAAATTTATTTGTGCATACACGAGTAAATACGTGATTACACGGGTATGTACGTGTACACAAAAAATATGCGTATGAATACGTGTTAATCCGAGTATACTCGTGCACAGAGGTATATATATATGTATATATATATACATATATATATACATATATATATATATATATATATATATATATATATATATATATATATATATATATATATATATATATATATATATATATTTATGCATGCATATACGAGAAAATACGTGTATATTCGAGTAAGTTCGCGTACACACGAGAATAGACGTATATATATCGTGTATATATATATATATATATATATATATATATATATATATATATATATATATATATATATATATATATATATATATATTTATTTATGCATGCATATACCAGAAAATACGTGTATATTAGAGTAAGTTCATGTACACACGAGAATAGACGTATATATTCCTTTTTAGCCCGAGTATACTAGTGTACAATGGTACATTTGAATTTCTATGTGTATATGCATATTTATGCGTTTATAAACGAGTAAATACGTGTACATACAAGTATGTTCGTGTACTCACGAGAATATGCGTATAGATATGTGTTACCCCGAGTATATTCGTGCACAGAGGTAAATTTCTATTTAAACGTGTATACACACATTGATGCATGCATATACGAGAAAATACGTGTATATACGAGTAATTACTTGTACACACGACAATAGGTATATAGATACTTGTTTAACCCGAGTATACTCGTGTTCGATGGCACAATTGTATTTCTACGTGTATATGCATATTTATGCGTTTATAAAAGACTAAATACGTGTATATACGAGTATGTACGAGTACACATGAAAATATGCGTATAGATACGTGTTACCCCGAGTATACTCGTGTAAAGAGGTACATTTGTATTTCTACGTGTTCATGCATATTTAAGCTTGCATATACGAGAAAGTATTTGTATATACAAGTATGTTCGTGTACACACGAGAATATGCATATAGATGCGTGTTAACCCGAGTATACTCGTACAGAAAGGAGAATTTGTATTTAAGATTGTACATACAATTTTATGCGAGCATATACGAGAAAAGACAAGTATGTACGAGTATGTTCGTGTACATAAGAGAATATGCGAATAGATACGTGTAACCCGAGTATACTCGTGTACAGAGGTACATTTTTTATTTGTACGTTAATACGTTAAAAAACATATTTATGATCGCATACACTTGTATATACGAGTAAAAACATGTATTAACGAGTAGTTTTGTGCATATCCGTATATATACGCGTTATCCCGAATATTCGTGTATACTGGAAATTTTGTATTTCTGCGTGTATATACCTATAAGTACGTGTAAACACAAGTAAATACGTGTATATACGAGTAGGTAAGTGTAAACCCAATTTTTTTTTTTTTTTGCATTTCTACCTGTTATCCCGAGTATATTCGTGGACGGAGGTATGTGCAATTTCTAAGTGTATGTACAAATTTATTTGTGCATACACGAGTAAATACGTGATTACACGGGTATGTACGTGTACACAAAAA
Organism: Uloborus diversus; assembly: GCF_026930045.1. Classification (NCBI taxonomy): domain Eukaryota; kingdom Metazoa; phylum Arthropoda; class Arachnida; order Araneae; family Uloboridae; genus Uloborus; species Uloborus diversus. The sequence goes on from NC_072735.1 coordinate 14,237,122, forward strand.
ATATGCGTATGAATACGTGTTAATCCGAGTATACTCGTGCACAGAGGTATATATATATGTATATATATATATATATATATATATATATATATATATATATATATATATATATATATATATATATATATATATTTATGCATGCATATACGAGAAAATACGTGTATATTGGAGAAAGTTCGCGTACACACGAGAATAGACGTATATATATCGTGTATATATATATATATATATATATATATATATATATATATATATATATATTTATGCATGCATATACCAGAAAATACGTGTATATTCGAGTAAGTTCATGTACACACGAGAATAGACGTATATATTCCTTTTTAGCCCGAGTATACTAGTGTACAATGGTACATTTGAATTTCTATGTGTATATGCATATTTATGCGTTTATAAACGAGTAAATACGTGTACATACAAGTATGTTCGTGTACACACGAGAATATGCGTATAGATATGTGGTACCCCGAGTATATTCGTGCACAGAGGTAAATTTCTATTTAAACGTGTATACACACATTGATGCATGCATATACGAGAAAATACGTGTATATACGAGTAATTACTTGTACACACGACAATAGGTATATAGATACTTGTTTAACCCGAGTATACTCGTGTTCGATGGCACAATTGTATTTCTACGTGTATATGCATATTTATGCGTTTATAAACGACTAAATACGTGTATATACGAGTATGTACGAGTACACATGAAAATATGCGTATAGATACGTGTTACCCCGAGTATACTCGTGTAAAGAGGTACATTTGTATTTCTACGTGTTCATGCATATTTAAGCTTGCATATACGAGAAAGTATTTGTATATACAAGTATGTTCGTGTACACACGAGAACATGCATATAGATGCGTGTTAACCCGAGTATACTCGTACAGAAAGGAGAATTTGTATTTAAGATTGTACATACAATTTTATGCGAGCATATACGAGAAAAGACAAGTATGTACGAGTATGTTCGTGTACATAAGAGAATATGCGAATAGATACGTGTAACCCGAGTATACTCGTGTACAGAGGTACATTTTTTATTTGTACGTTAATACGTTAAAAAACATATTTATGCTCGCATACACTTGTATATACGAGTAAAAACATGTATTAACGAGTAGTTTTGTGCATATCCGTATATATACGCGTTATCCCGAATATTCGTGTATACTGGAAATTTTGTATTTCTGCGTGTATATACCTATAAGTACGTGTAAACACAAGTAAATACGTGTATATACGAGTAGGTAAGTGTAAACCCAATTTTTTTTTTTTTTTTGCATTTCTACCTGTTATCCCGAGTATATTCGTGGACGGAGGTATGTGCAATTTCTAAGTGTATGTACAAATTTATTTGTGCATACACGAGTAAATACGTGATTACACGGGTATGTACGTGTACACAAAAAATATGCGTATGAATACGTGTTAATCCGAGTATACTCGTGCACAGAGGTATATATATATGTATATATATATACATATATATATATATATATATATATATATATATATATATATATATATATATATATATATATATATATATATATATATATATATATATATATATATATATATGCATGCATATACGAGAAAATACGTGTATATTCGAGTAAGTTCGCGTACACACGAGAATAGACGTATATATATCGTGTATATATATATATATATATATATATATATATATATATATATATATATATATATATATATATATATATATATTTATGCATGCATATACCAGAAAATACGTGTATATTCGAGTAAGTTCATGTACACACGAGAATAGACGTATATATTCCTTTTTAGCCCGAGTATACTAGTGTACAATGGTACATTTGAATTTCTATGTGTATATGCATATTTATGCGCTTATACATAGGTAAATGCATGTATATACGATTATGTATGTGAACACACGAGAGAATATGCGTAAAGATACTTGTTACGCCGAGTATACTTGTGCACAGAGAAATTTGCTTTTAAACGTGTATATACATATTTATGTGTGCATATGAGAGAATACGAGTATGTACGTGTTCACACGAGATTATGCGTGTAGATAAATGTTACACCGAGTATACTCGTGTGTAGAGGTGCATTTGTATTTAAGATTGTACATACACTTTTATGCGTGTATACATGAGAAAATACAAGTACATACGGTGTAGATTTATTTCAATCTCTCTAGATTTAGAATAAAGTTTAATCTGACGAAGTTTAATCTGCTTACTTTAGTTGACTAAATCAATCTGATTAAATTAGTTTGACTAAATCAATCTGATTAAATTAGTCTGAACTAAATCAATCTGAACTAAATTAGTTTTTTTCCCCTACAATTAACCAAGTTAGTTTAAACTAACGTTAATCGTCGTCTGCAATCGAAAAAAATCAGATTAAATATAATCTGAACTAAATGTGAGTCAGATTACTTTAGTCGATTGAGGATTTAGTTGATTAATGCACAACACTGGTTTAAACGCATATTCTCGTGCGTACACGTACATACTCGTATATACTTGTCTTTTCTCTAACATACACGCATAAAAGTGTATGTACAATCATAAATACAAATTTTCCTCTGTGCACGAGTATACTCGGGTTAACATGCATCTGTACGCATATTCTCATATGTACACGAACATACTTTTATATACACGTACTTTCTCGTATATGCACGCTTAAATACGTATATACACGTAGAAATACAAATGTAGCTATATACACGAGTATACTCTGGATAACACGCATGTTTACATATATTCTCGCGTGTACATGAACATACTTGTATAAATATGTACCTTCTCGTTTATGCACGCATAAATATCTATATACACGTACAAATACAAATGTAGCTCTTTACACGAGTATACTCGGGGTAACACGTATCTATACGCATATTCTCATGTGTACACGTACATAAACGTATTTTCGCTTGTGTGCACGCATAAGTATGTATATACAAAGTTAAAAGCAAATTTAAATCTGTACACGAGTATACTCGGGGTAACACGTATCTATACGCATACTATCGTGTGTACTCGTACATAATCGTATATATATGTATTTACTCGTTTATAAACGCATAGATATGCATACACACGTAGAAATACAAATGTGCCTTCGTACACGAGTATACTCGGGTTTAAACACTTATTTGTCGTGTGTACACGTACTTACTCATATATACACGTATTTTCTCTTATATGCATGCATCTATATATATATACACGTTTAAATAGAAATTTACCTCTGCACACGAGTATACTCGGGGTAACACGTATGTTTACATATATTCTCGTGTGTACATGAACGTACTTGTATATACACGTCCCTTCTCCTATATGCACGCACAAATATGTATATACACGTACAAATACAAATGTACCTCTTTACACGAGTATACTCGGGGTAACAAATATCTATACGCATATTCTCGTGTTTACACGAACATACTTGTATATACACGTACTTTCTCGTATATGCACGCTTAAATATGCATGAACACGTAGAAATACAAATGTACCTCTTTACACGAGTATACTCGGGGTAAAACGTATCTATACGCATATTCTCATGTGTACACGTACATACACGTATTTTCGCTTGCGTGCACGCATAAGTATGTGTTTTCACAATTAAAAGCAAATTTACCTCTGTACACGAGTATACTCGGGGTAACACTTATCTATACGCATACTATCGTGTGTACTCGTACATAATCGTACATATGTATTTACTCGTTTATAAACCGATAAATATGCATACACACGTAGAAATACAAATGATCCTTCGTACACGAGTATACTCGGGTTAAGCACTTATTTGTCGTGTTTACATGTACTTACTCGTATATACACGTATTTTCTCTTATATGCATGCATCTATATATTTATACACGTTTAAATAGAAATTTACCTCTGTACACGAGTATACTCGAGGTAACACGTATGTTTACATATATTCTCGTGTGTACATGAACATACTTGTATATACACGTTCCTTCTCCTATATGCACGCAGAAATATGTATATACAAGTACAAATACAAATATACCTCTTTACACGAGTATACTCGGGGTAACAAATATCTATACGCATATTCTCGTGTGTACACGAACATACTTGTATGTACACGTACTTTCTCGAATATGCACGCTTCAATATGAATATGCACGTCGAAATATAAATGTTCCTCTTTACACGATTAGACTCAGGATAAAACGTATCTATACGCATATTCTCATGTGTACACGTATATGCACGTATTTTCGCTTGTGTGCACGCATAAGTATGTGTTTTCACAATTAAAAGCAAATTTACCTCTGTACACGAGTATACTCGGGGTAAACACATATCCATATGCATATTCTCTTGTGTACACGTACATACTCGTATATACACATATTTACTCGTGTATGCACACATAAATATGTATATTTGTACTTAAAAATTCAAATATACCTCCGTACACGAACATACGCGGGATAACACGTTTATATACATATATTTACGCACATAGTCGTATATACACGTATTAACTCGTGTATGCTTGCGTAAATATGTACATACACGTAGAAATACAAATGTGTCTCTGTTCATGTGACATTTATATTTTACGAATTTAATCTGAATTAAAAATTTAATCAAATTAATTTGATTACTTTTAATCTGATTACTTTCAATCTGACTAAATTCAATTTGATTAATTTAATCTGAACTAAATCAATCTGAACTAAATTAGTTTTTTTAATCAACTAACGCGTTAGTTTAAACTAACGTTAATCTTCGTCTGCAATTGAATTAAATTTTTAAAATATTAGTCGGAACTAAATGAGAGTCAGATTACTTTAGTCGATTGAGGATTTAGTTGATTAATGCCCAACACTGGTGTGCAGGCATGAATGTGTGAGTAGTTGTGTGTATGTGTGTGTGTACGTGTTTTTGTGTGTATGTGTAGGTGTCTGTATTTATGCGTGTGTATATGTGTTTGTGCATGTGTGTGTGTGTGCAGATATATGTGTGTATGTCTTTGTGTGTGTATGTGTGTGTGTGCGCGTGTGTGTATGTAGTTGCGTATGTATGCGTGTGTGTGTAGGATATGGACTCAACCTAGAGACGGTTTTCGCTGGAGGAGCAGCATCATGAGGATCCGGTCAACGGTGATGCTGCAGAGGATGCTATCGGGAAAATAAAACGATAGCACATCAAAACAGTCAAATGAAAGCAATAAGCAATCATGATTGCTCAATAAGAGCAATTATTGACGTAAAAATTTAAAATAGTATTTTTTGCCAAACAACGGACAGAAAAACAACATTCATATTCCATCAAAGCATTTCCACTATTTTATAGCTACCATTGCCAACAGATTGGCGATAATTAAATTAAAAATTACAACGAAATATAAATACTGCAGACGATAAGAGATTGATAAATATCAATTACGTAAAACACGGTTAATTGAAATTAGAAAAGCGTTCTCAAAATACCTTGAGCAATGAATCCACTATTATGGACTTGCTCCAAAAAATTGAAATAAAAAAGGTGTTGAAACAAAGACTAAATACCTCAAGTTGTAAGTCACATATTTGTAATTTTTATGCTTTCTTGTATTATATATACTGAATTATGATAATATTATGTTGATTACTTAATTTATTTAAAACGCTTTTTAATCAAAAAAGTATTTTCTTCTATTACGTAGATATTGATTTATTATTACGTTTTAGACAAAAGTTGTCAATAAGGAAAGGTAAATAAAAGTTCCCCACTTAATTAAATAATATTTCTTGGATTCAGCGGTATTCGTTTAAGCGGGACTGACAGTATTGGAAAATAAAATCAAAGAACAACAACTACTGTCAAGTGAAAACAATAAGCAATCATGATTGCTCAAAAAGCGACCCAATGTCGAAGGACATTTTAGTCAAATTCATTTAAAAGACAGAGAAAGATCGAGAAATAAAAACAAAAAAAAAAGTAAAAATTACAAATTTAACTATTTTAGTTCAGTTATTCAAGCATGTGTTATTTCATACAAGAATGGTAAAACAGTTTATCGTAACATATGAGTTACACAAACTATTTCAAGAAAAAAAAAAACTTAGGAAAAAAACTAGGGAAAATATTCGATAGTTTATTAATTTATATTATCATATTCGATAGACTTTGTCGATTACTTATTGTAGGCTTTATTAAATAAATAGGCTAAAGATGTTAATATAGTAATATTTACCATAAACGTTTCCTGAATTTTTAACAGTGTAGTTCCATAGCTGCTCAAATAGGCCATATTTAATCTACGGAATATTTATAAAGAACAACATATGCAATGAAGACTGTTAGATAAATTAATTGTATTTTTAAAGATTTTCTTAAAAATTAAAGAAAAAATAAAAAAAAAAACATTTATTATAGAGAGTCTTCTAATAATCCTTTCTATGTGCTTTGAACTTTTTCTAACTGGGAATATATAAAGTTACTTGAACTTTGCCAAATCAATATAAACCTCTAAAGTAAAGTCAAAACCGGAACAAAATTAAGTTGCAAAACTTTCTGTTTCAAAGAAGAAAGGATTGTTTTTTTTTTCTTCAAAAGTGCTTCACAGTATAAAGGCAATTTGTCTCTTGTCCTGAAAATAATATGAAGGCAAAAAATGTACCTAAAGTTCTCAGAAAAAGCTCGAACAGTTTTTCGATTTTTTCCCCTGGAAGGACGAATTCCATTATTGCTCTGGACGTATTTTTTTTTTCCTCTCTTTAGCAACGACAAGTTTTGATTTGTTCTTATATTTTTTCTTCCACGTCTTCTTATTTTGATAGAAGTTTGAAACAAGTGTCAAGATTGAAAACTTAACTCAATATAAATCATTAACATAACTCCAGCATTATCTCTTATAAATGACAAAAAGAAAACTGATTTTACGGCAGGCTATTGTTTTATGATGACACTTTTATGGGATTTTTATTTTTTTACTTATTTTGTTAATTATTTTTTGTATGAGAGTTATTATTATTTTTTTTTTTTTTTGTCAGTTATAATATTCTCAATATGTCATTAAAAGGACAAAAAAAAATCACTTTAAGAATTAAAACTCAACTTGAATTAAATAAGAAATAACAACGTCAAAAAGCACAAATTGCAGATTACTGCAAGCACGTGTTTCGGCGTTACAAGGAACGCCTTTTAAAATCTTTACTAAAAATAAAGCAGTAAGTCTCTCTGTCGGGATCTCTGTCTATCAGGATCTCTCTCTGTCCGGATCTCTTTGACGCGCATAGCGCCTAGAAGGTAACCGATTTTCATGACATTTGGTACAAAGCTAGTTTGTGGCATGGGGGGTGTGCACCTCGAAGCGATTTTTCGAAAATTCGATGTGGTTCTTTTTCTGTTCCAATTTTAAGAACAAAAATTATCATAAGACGGACGAGTAAATTACGAAATTATCATAACGTGGAACCGTATCATGGGCACAAGCCAATTGGCGAGATACGAAATTATCATAACGTGGAACCGAAACATGTACACAAGCCAATTGGCGAGATACGAAATTATCATAACGTGGAACCGTAACATGGGCACAAGCCAATTGGCGAGATACGAAATTATCATAACGTGGAACCGTAACATGGGTACAAGCCAACTGGCGAGAAAGATCTCCATACATTATTTGCAAATATACAGGTGAACCAAAAGACCTTTCAATTTTTCTATTTCGGGCAAAGCCGTGCGGGTATCACTAGTATAAAATAAATGAGCTTGTGGATGAAAAGACATTCGAAAAAAACTGTGAGAAAGTTGGACTCTAATTATAATATTACTTGATCATTTTGTAAACATGTACGCTCTTCATTTCACTTTCTATCTTCAGATAATTTTAAGTGAAATATTTTTCTTCAAATTTCAAACTCGTTTCTGAAAATATATTGTTCGCCTTTCTTAATATTTCATCGCAATCAAGTACTTAACAATTCCTTAAACATGTTTCTTATAATACATTAAAATGTAAAGAATGAAATAATTATATGTATTTTATGAGTTATTAGTGTCACTATTACTTTTTGAAAAAAGGTCATTATTGTATTGAATAAATTAGTATATTTTGTACTTTTAGAATTCTAGCTAAGAAAATATTAGCTCTTGTTCAAAAAGGCTTAAAAGTTTTAATTAGGCTAAGTTGTGGACTAAAAAATAGCTCACTCGTTTGGTTTCAAAAATTTTAAGTTCAAGAATGGGTTCACAACCAAATTCTTAAAACAATTTTATCTGTTTTAATTACTATTTTAAAATAATGTTTAGGAAATCCTATCATGTGGGCTTTTAAGAAGAATTGCAAGATGCCGAAAATTTGTAGCGGATGACACTTAATTCCAATGCTCTTTTTTCAAATATTAATTCTGTATTAAATTTAACAAATTAATTTTTGTTTTAAATAGGAAAAACTTTTTAAAAAATTGTTTTTGACTTTGTTTAAAAAATAAATATTATTACCTGTATTTCTTTTGGTTATAAAATTAATTTAACTGCTCGGTGCAAATGCTCCGAAATACGTTGATCGAAAGCTGGTAACATTTCTTGTAAGAAAAAATGTTTAGGAAATCCAATCCTGTGGACTTTTCAGGAGAAACTATTTGCAAGATGCAGAAATGTTACCAGTATGAGATGTTCCACAATATCTCTACAATTAACACTTTCGCGCTTCAAGAGTTTTGCAAAATTGCACCCCTTAAGTAGGCGCAATAATGTCTCCCTGAGAGATCAGTTAGGCAACCGCTCAGCTGTTACGCAATCTTGTAAAGATAAATGGCCTATTGAAGCAACAACGTTTTACTAGTCACTGTACATCAATCAAACGTTACTCCATCTTGGCTATATTACAAGTTAATCCTTGTTGCTTTAATTTATTTTTCAAATAAAGGAGTTATGTCAGTGGTGCTTCTCTGTTGGATGATGCATGTTGCTAAAATTGTCAACATATATTCTTAACTTTAATTCTGGTCAGTGATTAATTTAAAACAAGCTGATGTGTGCATCACATGATTTCCTTTTACTCCAATTCAATGTCATTTCTCCATTATTGGCAATTTTAATGTGATTCAACAGTTTACTCTCTAAATATCACCAACAGTGGTCAATTTGAAACCAAATTTTAAAAAAAGGAAAAAAAAAATCGCCAAATTTGTCACCAAGTTGACGACAATACTTGGCGACCAAAAGACTGGCGATATATCGCCAAGTGTCCGCCAAATTATAACACCACGTGAGTTTATATTGAAATTAAAAATGATCCCCCCCAAAAGGGCCAAAAGACCCCCTTTGGAGCATACGAATGCAACCAAAAGAAGAGGTTCACGACTAGACCCCACTAGGAGTCTACATACAAAATTTCAACTTTCTAGGACATACCGTTTTTGAGTTATGCGACATACATACACACATACGCGTATACGCGCATACGCACATACATACGTATATACAGACGTCATGAGAAAACTCGTTGTAATTAAATCGGGAATCATCAAAGTGGATATTTCGGGTGTCTGTAAGTTCCTAGGCATATATCCACGTGTGGTCGGGTTGAAAAAAAAACTCAACATTCATTCGGAATTGAGCAAAATGGAAATTATGGCCAAATTTTTGAGTGAAAATTTTTTTGCGAATACGATACTTCCTTTTTTGTAAAAGGAAGTAAAAAAGGTAGAGCAGGATTTTAATGTTCTTCGAACATATGTTCATGTCGTAATAGTCCGAATTTCTGTCCAATCAGTAAGCGTTCACTGATTAAAATAATTACATGGACTAAAATCTTATGTGCTGTGCAAATTAAGATATTTCTTGCAATGAAAAAACTATTATAGTGTTTGTTTTAAACAAGTTGCGTCTTCTTCAAAAATAATCGGCTGGTTTACACGGTTGTAAATTTAAATTTATATTCATTTCCAAATTTAAAATGTATGTAAAAAAAAATGCTTTTAAGCTGGAATTGAAAAGGAGAAATCATAATAAAGAAAACAAGGCCGTTAATTGCAAATGATTTGTCTCCATACTGATATCAATATAAATGTAAGTACTATTTTGTTACACGGTCTGATTTCTAGACAGCGAACAGGCAAACATGCATTCTTTTCTATTTTTGAAACGCTCTCCCTCCACGTTTTTTTCCCCCGCAGAATAAATAATAGCATCGATAGTAATTTGAATAATTTATATAAAAAGTACCATAACAAGCAAAAAAAAGTGACCTTGGATCTATGTTAAACCTTTTAAAAAAGCACTAAACAAGCTTAAGGGGAGTCAGTACCCTAAATATTTTCAAAAATTTGATTTCTTGATTTTTACATGTTTTGAAGCTCCATTCCAATACCTTTTTAATGATACAAATTTCTTGATCGTGCTCATATGAGAAGTAAGTTAAAATAAGCTTTAAAAAAAATTAAACGCATGTTGATAAGGTGTGATTTTCCCCTTTAAATTGCAATATTTCTCGAAATGGTGTTTTTGAAACTAAATGTTCCTTTCTCTCAGAAACTAAATTGTCATAGGCTTTGAAATTTTTACCACCTATTCCATATATCTAATTGCATATACTGAAGTAAAATCTTTCTCATATTCCAAAAATATTTTTTATAAAGCTGATTTCGTGTTACAAAATTGCATTTTTTGAAAAAAATACAGTGACTTACGCATTAGAATTTAAAAAAAAAAACTAAGCTTCCTTTCTGTAAAATGTTACTTCAGTATAGAGAAAACTGTCTACTTAAGGTACAGAAAAAATTTCATAAATGTATCTTAAACAGATTTTCAGAAAAAGTTACATGAACTTGTGCAAATTAACATTGACGGTAAAGGGGGTAATGACTCCCCTTAATTGAATGCAAACATTATTACTATATTACTAATGAGAGCTTTGTAAAAGTATTCTTGAAATAAAAATGCACGCTGTTTTTTCAAAGCTAAATGTTTCAACAAATTGCAAACAACCAAGATAAATATTAAGGAGAGTCAATTACAGTGGATAGCATTTTAAATTTGTAAGTGTGTTTTTCTTTGCAGTAATGAAATATTGTTTTGCTTCTGATGTGAAATTTCTTTCTATATTAGAAGAATGGGAATAAACGGTTGTTAAGGAATATACTACTGAATTTAAAATGATTTTAAGTAATACGAAAATTATTTTAAATGCTTTTCAATTCTCAGACTGTTACCGCTTGTATTAAAAATTTAACAAGCACAAATTATGCAATTTTGTTGGTACTTTAAAAGATATTTCTTGTTACCTCATACATACACAATTTTCTCTTTTTCGCGATTTTTTTTTTTTTTGAGCAATCACAAATGCTTATTGCTTTTATTTGACTGTTTTGGTGTGCTATCATTTTATTTTCCCGCCAGCACCCTCTGCAGCATCACCGTCGACCGGCTCCTCACGATGCTGCTCCTATAGCGAAAACCATCTCCAGGTTGCGTCAATATCCTACACTTACACGCAAACATACACAATTGCACACACACACACGCGAGCATACACAAATACGTACACCTACACACACATACACAAACACACACACACAAACACATACACACACACGCAAACACATAGACACACTCAAACACATACATACACACAACTACCCACACATTCATGCCTGCACACAAACACAAACACATATGCCCACACATAGATACAAATAGCCCTACACACAAACACACATACCCCCCACACACAAACACACACACCTACATACACACACCCGTGATTGCGAAGAACATAATTTGAATTCAAGATGTCAAATTTCAAATTATTATTATTTTTTTTTTTTTTTGCTTTTTATAAAATCCAATTTTAAGTTCTCAGTATTATGCATTCAATGACAAATGTAAATACAGAAAGCTAAAGTCTATCAATAGCTGTTCAGAGAATATTTAAAATGGATTACCATCTTGGTTTTGGAGAAGTTTATCTTTCTTTTCATGAATAATGCATTTCGACATGAACGTTTCTTTAAGCATTCCGCATTTTTTGCTTTAGAATAAAATGTTCACAGTGTGATAAGTTGTTTTTTTATTTTATTAAGGTCCTACACAATTTAAAATTTAGAATATTCTTTTATAAAATTGCCATTTGAAAATGTAAACAAATATAATAATGTATAAAAGGGTATTTTGTTCTGAGTTGAGACTGTCAAAATTATGTCTCACAGAATACCGTGCAAGACGAGTTTAGGTTGATTGTACGCAGGTTTTCAGAATGATACATTACCTTCAAAGGTGATTTTGAGAGAGTTGTGTAATAAATGGCATGAAGAGTTCAAATAATAATAATAATAATAATAATAAATAAATAAAGAAAATTAATTTGAGTTCTGACATTTTGAATTTAAATTATGTTTTCCGCAATCACGAACTGCGACAGGACCCTATTCATTGGAGTTATTGTTTCTAGAAACGGCTCCTGTCCCCTCAAGCTTGCCCCTCCTCTTGGGCGGTTACGTGTGCATAGTTGTATGTGTGTGTAGGTTTGTGTGTGTGTAGGCGCGCGTTCGTGCAAGTGTAGGCTTGTGTGTGTGTGCGTAGACATGTGCGTATGCACGTAGGCGTGTGAGAAGTCGTGTGTTTGTATGTGTGTGATTGTGCATGTCTGTAGGACATGGACGCCTCCGACCAGGAGAAGCGGATAGCTCAGGACCGGAGGACAGCCGCGCCTGCAGAGAACGGTGGGCGGTGGTGCTGCAGAGGCCGCTGGTCCAAGCTGAAAAAGGAACCACAACGACAAGAACGGTAAAGTAAGAACAATAAGCAATCGGGATTGCTCAAAAAAAAAGAAAAAAAAACTTGAGAAATGCATTTTTTGTCGGAGCTTGAAAAATGAAAAATAATTTATTCAGTGTCCTTCATGTAAATATAAGTGAACCTAAAAAATCTTTATTGTGAGTTACATTAAAGAAATGCTAAAAACAGAGGTTTCGTTTTTGATAACTGATATGCAGCAGTAGAATATGTTTTCCTCCAACCCCCCTTTTTTTAAAGAAACTTCAACGAAAAAACGAAAATTTAAAAAACTATCCGTTTTTGTCCTGTTTTTTTCAGATCAAACATGATTTTTCCCTTATAAAAAATAATATTTTTCTTCATCATTACAGAAAAAAAAAAATAAAATAAAAAAGTTACTAAACGAGCTTACTTTTCCATTTATCACTTTCGGTTTTCTAGCATCAGTTAAATATCTTCCTCCAATAACTAAGGCAGCAACCAAGTTCAAACACGAATTTTCTTCAAAACTAGCAAGCATCCAAAAATAGGTTTAATGCCTCTAAATTTAAACGAAAGCTGTTAGTTTTTTATATACACGATGTGAAACTTCATATTTAGAACATTTCTCACTTTGAGAAAATAATGCCTGTTTTATTAAATGAAATTGTACCTTAGATCATGGTCTGATGACATTCTCTGAAGCAGTAAAAAACTGAACCCCGCATTTGGCTCCAGGTATTGGGGTTCTAGTTCTATTTATCTATAACACTATTTAAAAAGCGTTGAACTTCATCCAGTTAAAATAAAAATATTCCTTCCTCGTCGGATTTACCTTTTAAATAACTGTTATTTTTGCAAGAGAATCAAGAAAAATTTCAATGCAAAATACTTTTAGGAATATGATGTTGTTTAGCAAAAGTAATTTTATAATCCAATGTTTTCAATTAATGTATGTATGAACAGTACTATAGCAAAGAACAGGGCCATTCCAAGAGAGAACGGGGGCGAATATTTTCTGACGACCCGTTCCCACTGACCGAATGGTGGTTTTTTTTTGGAAAAGTATCGAACATTTTTACATCAATTATTACATAATTAAACATGTAACCTGAAATCTAATGTGTTAGATTTTAAAAATTATTTTTGAAAAAATAATAATGCGAAAAGAAATTGAAATGTAGTAAAAGCTTAGTTTATGGTGTCCCTTCATGTACTGGCGCCCGGGGCGATTGCCCAGCTGGCCCTCCTCTTCGGACGGCCCGTGCAAAGAAAACTTGAATCATTTGGCAGAACGATTTTTATAGCTTAAGACATGCAGAGGGTTTTAGAAAACGATAATTTCACCAATACAATACAAAGATATTATTCCTACTTAAAATTTAACTGATAAATACTAACAGTTTTTTCATATTTATTACTTTTTACTTCCTTTTACAAAAAAAAAGGAAGTATTGTATTCGCGAAAAAAATTTCACTAAAAAATCGGTCTTAATTTCCATTTTTCTCACCCCCGAATGAATGTTGAGTTTATTTTTCAGCCCGACCACACGTGGATATATGCCTAGAAACGTACAGACACCCGAAATATCCATTTTGACGATCACCGAGTTAATTACAACGGGTTTTCTCGTGACGTTTGTATGTACGTATGTATGTGTGTATGTGCGTATGTGCGTATATGCGTATGTGTGTATGTGCGTATATGCGTATGTGTGTATGTGTTTATGTATATCGCATAACTCAAGAACGGAATGTGCTAGAAAGTTGAAATTTGGTACTTAGACTCCTAGTGGGGTCTAATTGTGCACCTTCGTTTTTGGTTGCATTCGGATGCTCTAAAGGGGGACTTTTGCCCCTTTTTGAGGGAAAATCATTGTTAATTGCAATGTAAACTCAAGTGGTGTTATAATTTTGCGGACAGTTGGCGATATATCGCCAGTTTTTTTGGTCGCCAAGTTTTGTCGCCAACTTGGTGATAAATTTGGCGGATTTTTTTTTAATTATTTTTTTTAATCTGCTTTTAATTTGGCCACTGTTGGTGATAGTTAGAGAGTAAACTATTGAATCACATTAAAACTGCCAATAATGAGAAAATGACATTAAATTGGAGTAAAAGGAAGTCATATGATGCTCGTAGACATATAGCGTATAGCGTATAGCGTACAATTTGCCAGGGGTGTTCTTCATATACGCCGTATAATATCAAACATTTTTTAGACATATAGCGTATACCCTCAAGCTTCAAAAATTTTCATTTATAATCAGCTCGTTTTAATAACGTTTCATCAGCTCGTTTTAATAACGTTTTACATAGTTTATCATTTTGATTAATTTTTACTTGCGTTGTTATTTTTCTCTTAATATTAAAAATATGTATTTCAAGAATAATAGCTGTGCATAGTTTTTCAAAAAGAAAAAAAAAAGCGATTACATACCACGGCTGGAAAACATTCAAAGTAAAAAAGCCATTTGTCTCTGCCCAAAAATACATGTCCCAACGCAGAGGCTTAAGCGCTTTGAAATATCACCAAATGCATTTTTATTTTTTAAAAAATCTCACAGAAGTGCTGTGTTTGCCAAAGATAGGGAAGAATTTTTCGTCTTCACAAGGACTGGGGGAGATGATTCGGAGAAAAATGTTCTCCGAAACTGTATATTTTAGATTTTCAATTCGGTTACAGATGTAAAGAAGAAATTTAACGCCCATCACCCAGCAACTTTTTCTGCTAATATATATAAAAAAGATACATTCTTTTTTTGATACAAAATGTCTGAAAACAGGAGGGAAGATGATTTTTTTTATTTTATAATTAGGAAGTATCCATCTTTCGATTATGTGCTCCAGATAAGAAGAAAAAATCAAATTTTTTAAGTAGAAAAAAATAAATTTCTCGTTTCTATTAAAAGTGTATGACTTTTTATTTGTTTGCCAAATCAAACTTTATTTGTTTTAAAAGAAAGTTACTGCAGTGCAAAGTGGTAATATTAAACGGTAAGTGTTAAATTAAATAATTAATAGTCAAATTTAGGCTTTGGTAGATTTGGTTCTGGTTGGTGTAAGTCGCTTAAATCGGTACAGATAAATTGTTTTTGAGGGACGAAACATGTTTAGACCGGTTAAAAAATCCACTTTTTTTAATGTTATAAAATGTTAGTAAAACTATCCAAGAATATGTTTCCAAAATGTGAGTGACAAATTCCGATTAGTTCCGACGATATCAGCACTTAAAGTGAATGTGGAGATTCGAAAACGTTCACAGCATTTTTTTTTTTCAAACGCGTTTTTCTCGAAACAACTTTTTTTCAACTGGTGTGCATTCTAGTTCAGTTTTTTACCAATCGTTCTGCAAATTTGTTTGAATATTGTTCATTCAATTACACTCTATAGGAACTTAACTCTTTGCTGATTTAATTAATAAAAATATTTTTTTAGTGCAAGAAGTGTGGAAAAAAAGGTAGAAAAACATAACCTCAAAAACCTCAAAAACGTGCACTGTTGAACTTTTTTACTTCCTTTTCCAAAAAAGGAAGTATTGTATTCGCGAAAAAATTTTCACCCAAAAAATCGGCCTTAATTTCCAATTTGCTCACTCCCAAATGAATGTTGAGTTTTTTTTTCAACCCGACCACACGAGGATATGTGCCTAGGAACGTACAGACACCCGAAATATCCATTTTGGCGATCCCCTAGTTAATTACAACGACTTTTCTCGCGACCTCTGTATGTGCGTATGTGTGTATGTATGTCGCATAGCTCAAGAACGGAATGTCCTAGAAAGTTAAAATTTGACACGTAGACTCCTAGTGGGGTCTAGTTGTGCACCTTCTTTTTTGGTTGCATTCGTATGCTCTAAAGGAGGTCTTTTGCCCCTTTTTTTTGGGGGGGGGTCGGGGGTAGAAGTTATTTTTAATTTCGATGTAAACTCACGTGGTGTTATAATTTGGCGGACACTTAGCAATATATCGCCAGTCTTTTGGTCGCCAAGTTTTGTCGCCAACATGACGACAAATTTGGCGATTTTTTTTAAAAATCTGGTTTCAATTTGGCCACTGTTGGTGATATTTAGAGAGAAAACTATTGAATCATATTAAAACTGCCAATAATGAAAAAATGACATTTAATTGGAGTAAAAGGAAGTCATGTGATGCACACATCAACTCGTTTTAAACACAATTAGGTTTATATTCTAGAGAAATGTGTTGTTTATGAGACAGAAAATTTGTAATGATTACAAGCAAAACTTGTGGTTTCGCTAATGCACATCAGCAACAAGCTCTGATGGCGACCGCCCATGGACAGTAACTTCTAACTCCACTGGTGGAAATGACTTCAAAATATTACAAGGTGTACTTCGAAAGATGAATAAAATATCCTCTAAGTCAAAATAAAATTCTGATCATTTCTTTCATGGAAAAAATAATCACGAAAAACACTAAAATTTCGATCTCCTAAACTGGGGTCCCCCTTAAAGACTTTTATTTTGATCCGGATAACCCGGAGGTCCGAATAAACGAGGTTCTGCTGAACTTAGTAAGACTTTTAGAAGTATTAAAATTAATTTTAAATGTGTAGCATAACACAGTAATGCAGTCTTGATAAAATTATAAGATTACGAATATAAATTTACGAAATGAGGCACAAAGTGTTGTTACAGTAATATCGTCTTGGTCTTTCTTCTCCGGACGTCCGGATTATCCGAATGAAGTTGATAGCATTTTTAAATTATTTGTGTCTACTAATTTTAGATAGCCCTCAATTAGCTACAAGTACACTAAACATTAGCTTTTTATGTTATCTACTAGCTGCGTCGCCGGCTTTGCATGGTCTACCTAGAAAATAAAAGTAATGTCGAGTGACGTGTGTTCAACAATCAGGAATGAACCAAAAACAAAATCGGTAAAATTCTGAGGCAGATTGCAGAAAAATAAACGAAAAGTAAACATTTTAAATCTCCCCGATTACAGAAAAAGCCTTTAAAACAAAAGCATAATTTTTATATGCTCATATTCGAAAAAACACAAATGGCAACAGATCTTTCGTCTCAATGATTATCTTCACGCTACAATTTTAATAAAAGAATTGTTAAGGAAAATTGACATGAAGCACTGAATAAAAATTTGAACGGAAGAAAGTCTTCGAAAAATAGGGATTAGGTGTCATAATTAACAGTTTTTAATTGATATCTCCGGTAATTATTATCGGAGGATTATGTTAAATAGCCAAACATAAAGACGGGAAAATTAGGAATCTATCAAAACCTGGCTCGATGGTCAGTTCATTGGCGTTCGGGAGAAGTAATTTGGACATACATACATAAATACATACGCTTATGTATGTATGTCCAAGTTAAATATTAATAATTAATATTTAACTTGGTTTTAATTATATGAGATTAAATATAAAGCGTTTCAGTGACTGCGCTTCATTGTTTGATACAGGAGACAGTGGACTGATAGTTTGTAAAATTTAGTTGCCAAATTTAGAAGCATAAATATAAATTTTAGAGATGTGGCATAAAGTGTTGGTACGGTAATTCATTTTCGGTAATAAATTTCAAAGTATGAAATGGAAATCGAAAGTTATATTTTGAAAAGTTTTATTCAATATCGTTTATCAGTCTTTTTCTTTTTATCTTTATTGTAAAAATGGTAAGAATTTCAGTAGTATAAATATAATTTTAAAATATGTTGCATAAATTTCTAGTACAGTAATATAATCTTGTTAAAAATATAAAATTATAAATGTATGAGGATGGGATAAAAGATGATAGAGTAATCAGTTTTCGATAACAAATTAAAAAAACATCAAATAAAATTCTAAAATTTTTCTTCGAAAGGTTTTATTCAATATTATTACTCAGCCTTCTTTTGTTTTTTAAAAATTATGCTCTTTGTTATAAAAATGGTTCATTTATTTTCAAATATTTATTTTTCCATTTGTTAAACAAACTTTCAGTTCTTAATGAAGCGCAAAGCATTTCCCTCTACGATAGCACAATATATATAATGATTTATGTTTCGCCTCCTTCCGTGTCCATTTTATGAGAAACGCCATTGGTTATGACGGGGGCACGGGGATGCTTGATGAGGTTTACTGACGTTCCTCACACACCATTTTCTTTCTATTTACTCATCCGACGAACCTATTTCTGACAAATATTTGATGTTCCATAAAGAAGAAACACATTCTTATCCGGGAAGCAATTTATGAAACGGGCAGAAGAAAGTATTTTGTTTAGGGCGGAAACAAAAGAGACTTTACTGAGACAAAGTCGTCTTATGTTTTATCGTGTTTGCAAATATGAAATATTGTTTGAATTTGAACGCCGACGCATTTACAAGGATGGTTTCAATTGTATATGCAATATCTATGGCGTTAACTGTGGTATTTGTATTCAAAATGTTAATTTGAGTCAGTAGCATATATTTATAATAAATTAAAGATATATATATATACATGTAAAACTATAGTTGGGGCAAACCTAACCTGGCAGCGTTCTAATGCTACGATTAAGATCCGCGTAGCCCCTACTATAGTGTTTAATTATGGTATTAGGACGTAGGATGTTAAATTGAGTAAGTAGCAAACAATTATATGGTCTTAGTAAGCAGGATGTTGATTCGAATTAGTAGCAAAAATTAACGGTATTTGTTAAAAAAGAAAAAATAAATATTAATTTGAATTTTGACATCTTAAATTCAACTTATGTTTTTCGCAATCACGAGTGTGTCTATGTAGGCGTGTGTGTTTGTGTGTGGGGGTATGTGTGCTTGTGTGTAGGGGTAGGTGTATATGTGTGTAGGCATAAGTGTTTGTGTCTATGTGCAGGCATAAGTGTGTGGGTAGTTGTGTGTATGAATGTGTGTGTGGATGTAGGTGTCTGTATGTTTGTGTGTGTGTATGTGTTTGTGTGTGTATGTGTGTATGTGTTTGTGTGTGTGCGTGTGGGGGGTATGTGTGCTTGTGTGTAGGGGTAGGTGTATATGTGTGTAGGCATAAGTGTTTGTGTCTATGTGCAGGCATAAGTGTGTGGGTAGTTGTGTGCATGAATGTGTGTGTGGATGTAGGTGTCTGTATGTTTGTGTGTGTGTATGTGTGTGTAGGTGTATGTGTGTGTATGTGTTTGTGTGTGTCCGTGTGTGTGCATGTGTGCAGTTGTGTATGTATGCGTGTGTGTGTTGGATATTGACGCAAGCTGGAGACTTTGCTCGCTAGAGGAGCAGCATCGTGAGGAGTCGGTCGATGGTGATGCTGCAGAGGATGGCGGGGGGGAAATAAAATCATAGGACATCAAAACAGTCAAATGAAAGCAATAAGCAATAGTGATTGCTCAAGAAAACGGAAATATTATTCCTTATTTAATATAACTCGGCAATTGACATAGTTGTAGTTTTTATGGTCTATTTTGGTTCAGCATTTTTGTCTATTAGCTCTTTCGTACGTAACTGTACAATTTACCAGGGATGTCCCGTAGGGTATACTCCATATACGTCGTATACTACCAAACATTTTTTAGTCATATAGCATATACCCTCAAGCTTCAAAAATTTTCATTGATAATTCAGATTCTATCATCGCACTTTTGATGTTCTTAAGGCAAAAATAATATATTTATCTTAACTACATTTTCCCACAAGTAACCTTATTTCGGTATGTTTCTTAACACTTAATAAATCATCGCACAATTATGCACACATAAATTGTGCATAATGTATCCTCAGAAAAAAATGATGGGAACATCACTGCAATTAACCAAATTAAATTACATGAGCATAACTACAATAAATATATTTCTCAGAATATTGATAAAAAGTGTAAGTAAATGTGATTCTACTATGGGATTATTATACACTTTTTTAATAGTTAGAATTTTCCCTTGCTTTACAAAGATGCAATATCTAACACGCTTGTTTAATAAATATATTATACTATTGTCTTAAGTACTACAAAATTCCGGTGAACATATTATTAGAGTTTCAAACTGTTCAAATATAACATTTTGCTTAGCAAGGAAATTTAAGTTGTTTGTTTTTAAACGTGCTTATGAGCACAATTTAAAAAAAAATTAAGAAATTATAAACGTTTTGCAGTGAGCGGGTAGGTAAATGAAAGTATCTGCAGAAATGAGTTTTTGAGAAATTTGAAAAAAAAAAAAAAAAAAAAAAAAGAAAAGAAAAGAAAAACGCATTTTTTAGACTCGTTGCTTACGAAAGGGAAATGCTGGATTTAGACGTTTTTTACGTACTTTTGTATCAGCGGAAACCAAATTGGTAAGCTTGTACGGTAAAACTAATGTACATTAAATGCCAAAGATGCAAAGAAACAAAAAAAAAAAGAAGGTGGATTTGCAGTTACTACCTTTTACCAGCCCATGCCAGTGCAGACTTTGCACAGTGACAAGTGCAAAGTGACAAGTGTTGACAGTGCAGTAACAACCTTTCAGTGGTAGGTTTTTTCCCCCTTATTTCTTTTCGCTTCAATTCCTCCTATCCCAGGAGAATTTTCAAATCAACGTTTTTTTTTTTCAACAGAATATACAAGTAGAAAACGTTCAAAAGTAAGTTTATAAAATATCTATAAAAGCCATAAGGTATATACTTTGACTTTTCATAATGATATGACCAATAACTAGTCTTAGATAGAAACCCCATGGTTTCTACCAAAACACATATGAAAATACTATGATAAAAACACAAATCAAAACCGTTAAACGTGCAATAATATTGAAATGGTTTATCTTTATCTTTACTAATATGAAAGCTGAATATATCTCTGTCTGTCAGGATCTCTCTCTGTCCGGATCTCTGTCTGTCAAGATCTCTGACGCGCATAGCGCCTAGACCGTTCGGCCGATTTTCATGAAGTTTGGCACAAAGTTAGTTTGTAGCATGAGGGTGTGCACCTCGAAGCGATTTTTCGAAAATTCGATGTGGTTCTTTGTTTATTCCAATTTTAAGAACAAAATTATCACAAGATGGTCGAGTAAATTACGAAATTATCGTAAAACTCGCCAAGTGGCGCTATCTAAACCATCTCGAAAATTGGCGAGATACGAAATTATCATAACATGGAACCGTAACATGGGTACAAGCCAATTGGCGAGAAAAATCACCATACATTATTTGTAAACATACAGGCGAACCAGAAGACCTTTTTATTTTTCTATTACGGGCAAAGCCGTGCGGGTACCACTAGTAAGAATATAAAAATAAACTTACCTGCATGCCATATTATGCAGAAAAATACCAGGAAACTTATCGAGAAGGTTAACTGTGTCATGTTGCACTGTTGAAGAATAATCAGGCGCAAATAAAGTTTTGAAATATTTCGTGTGCTGAAAGAAATCCAGTAATTTGCAACGCTAAATGTTTTCACTGATGTAGAACTCGTGTGTTTTTCTTCGTGTAAAATGTCAGATATAAGTTTCGTGTTGGATGAAATCTAGAATTGTTTCGAAATGATGCTGTAAGTTTTTTTTTAATATTGTTTTTATTTTAAATTTATGCTGCACTCTTATATAGTTTGACGTATAGCATATAAAATATCACACCTGAAGTTACACCTCAATTTTAAATTTGAAACTCGCTTTTATTCGTAAATTTACTGCACGTGTATTAAAAAAATCAATTTCAAATGTTGCTGGTTTCACAGTTACATTGTTTAATTATTAACTACACTATTTTTTTTCATAGTTTCAGAAATATTCTTTTTTTTAATTTACTGATTCAGATGCCAAAATAGAAATACATTCATCATAAATGTTCGTTTAGGAAATAGTGTTCGATTTTACAACACAATAAGAAAGTTTCTTCCAAAGATAGCACCTTTGAACTTTGTATCCCACAAATTTTACAAATTTCAAAACTTGGTTTTAGCAGTTTTAAAATTATGACCTTTTACGCTTTTGAAACAACAGAACTATGCTTGTGAAATTATTTTTTCTGAATAAAAATGTTTTTTGAGATATTTTTTGTGACAAAAATTCATTATTCTCATTGTTTAAAATACAAATGAATGACTTTTTCATATCATAAACTTCATATTGGAAACTTGGTATGCATGAAATTGGAAGAAAAATCTTTCATAATCATATAAAAAGCACAAACTATTTAAAATTTTATTTCTCACTATTTAATAGCTTCTAAACATTCTAAACGCAAACTGAAAATAATGCAGTGAATCTCTTTAAATTCTTCAATAAATTTATATTATTGGTGCTTCTGAAATGTTTAAAATCTTGGTACATCATAACGAACTAAATTAATTCCATCATATAAACAATTAACACAATTTCTGGGAAAGCATTAAGTGATCAACTGACTACCACGTGCTTTAAGTGTGCGATATTACCATAAATCAGCCGTCATCTGATACTCCAGGACATATTCAATTAATAGCATTCTGTCGAAAAGCTTTTTAAATTCTTCTTTTCGTAAGGTATTTAAAATATTTTTGACTTTACGATATTTTTCATCAGGCTAAGATTTAACTGCATTTGAAATGCCTCATTGCAGTTTAAATTAAAATGAATGCTTGTGAAAAAAATGTAATTGTTGTTATGAAAATAACCCGGCACATAGGTGTTTAAACGCGGACTAACACCAATTATATAAGCTTCGACATATGCTACATTTTTTCATAACTTCAAAATAGTTTTGAATGCTTTCAAAAAGTACTCCTGACAATCCATATTGATACTGAATCAAGAATAAAACTTGCTACGTTGGCAATAATAGCTTTAGGTTCAGTCCGTATAAAATTATGATATTACATTGTCAAAATTATAATTTCACTTTCAAAAAGTTGTGAATTTCGCACATAAATTTCAAAACAAGTCCACACCACACTCCCAACTAAGCACCACACCAGCGATACAGAATGAAAACAACTTTTTCCTCAGATCGAAAATCAAATGGAGAGTCACGTTGAGATGTTATCCGGGAGAGCGGGTATCAAGGCGCCCTCCTGCTGAGGTGGTTTCGGCATTTCTGATCGTTTGCTGAAGGTGGCGCAAAGTGCTGAGAGAATACTAAAGCGCCTAGCTTGACTATTGCGGAGAAGGGAGCAGATGGAACGTTTGGAGTGGGGGAGGCGAAATAATAAGGAGTGAGCGTCAAATTGTTTTCGAAGTAGCTCCGGCTTTTATCGTTTGGTGTTCTTCTCTTCCTTTTATGTAGTTGTTGAAAACCTAAAACATTTGTTTTGGAATGTATAAATATATACAGTGCTGGCCAAATTATTAGACTAAGACTGTTTTAAAAGCAAATTCTTTATTGATTACATAACTATAGAAACATTAACGAACAGTGAAATAATTATCTAATTTTTAGTATGCATTTCCTTGTTCTTGATGAGCATTTTAAGTCTTTTTGACACACTTTTCACAAGGTTTACACCATTTCTTAACTTTTTAAAAAAGGAGGTAAAAAATTGTTTATACTTACTATTATATATCCTCACATACACATACTCACTAATTACCTAAAACTAACTATAAATATAACAAAACACCCTAATAAAAAGAACTAGTGAACTGTTTGGGCTGATTGTGGTTATGTTCCTGGTAGGTAGATAAAAAAAGAACATAAACAAAGCACACAGTGCTGCCACATTCAAACATTAAATTATGCTAAAATAACGTAACAATCAGTGCACTGTATTTTAACAGTTAAATAAATAGTATTTTAGTACAAATAGTGTACAAAAAACCTCTTTAGTCTAATAATTTTGCCAGCACTGTATATATATTGTACATTATAAGATGCTTTTAAACGCGTTAGCAAAAAAAAGAAAGAAAATAAAATTGTATGTGTGTTTCTTTTTTTGATGTACTTACTAGCTGCATTGCCCGGCTTTGCACGGTATACTTCGAAAACAAAAATTATGTCAAGTGACTCGTGTTCAACAATGAGGCTTCAATTAAAGGGGAAAAAATACTAAATTTCCCGTCAAAATAATCATTCTCAAAGAAAGAAAACGGCATATCAAAAGTTCCCGAAATAATTAAACGCAACCCTCCATAAATACAACTAAAATCCTAAAAAGAAGGAAAAAGAGAAATCGCCAAATAATAATCAAAGGGGAAATTTTTACCTTAAATTGAAAACAAAATTTTATTTAGTCACAGCCGAGAAAAAAGAATAGCAACCTTCTGAACGCTAATTTAAAAGAAGATCGCGCAAACGATAATTTTCGGATTTGAAATTTCTGTTCCATTGGCTTAGCAGTGCTTTTAAGTTTTTCTCCGGTGATTTTACAGCCTTTTTTTCTTGAAATTCGAACGAAATGAATGAATGAACTTTATGGGTGTTTTCCGCGAACTTTCGAATGGGACCTGAATCAAAGAAATCGGATAATCATTTCGGGTAGAAAGAACTATTTAATGATATTTTCAGGCTCTGAAATCAAAATTCGAACGGTTTGATTCATTTTTGGCGTTCGAAAACCCCCCTACCTTTCTTCTCGGGTGCCCAAGTACCTCCCTGCCAAATTTGGTGGAGATCCGACGTAAACTGTGGATTTGTATAGGTAACATACACACACACACACACACACACACACATATTCTCTGTTTTATTTATATGTTTTTAAATGTGACCTCCAGTGGTATGAGGGCCCACCTGTGTTTTATGACAACAGTAATTTATAGTATGATTTACGATCTGAATAATGTTTTTAATTTGTTTTAGGAATAGATATTGATTAAATATTTTGAAATCATGACCCCCTTATTTCTATTGTGTGTATTTTTTAGTGCTTTATTAAAAAAAAAAAAGTAGCGTGTTTAGGAAGATAAGAAAAAGAAAGTTAATGTTTTTGTTTTTTGAATATAGTATATTTTTAGTAAACATTTGGTTTCATTACACGTTACATGAAATTGTACATTGGAAATCAGTTGATTATGATAACAGCTGAGTAGGTTTAAAAAAAATTGAGAAAAGCATTTTTTTCTCTTTCTTTCTTTCTTTAGTTATTTCTTTCTTTCTTTTTCTTCTCCTTTTTTGAGAGGATGTGAGTGTTTTTTTTTTTTTTTTTTTTTGTCTTATTTTTTTTTTACTTAAAGCTAGTAAGAATAAGGGAGCACAAAAGTACGGAAAAAAGACGACTCTCTATATCTGTTTTAAAGAAGTTTTTTTTTCCCTTTCCAACGGCTGGTAGCAAGAAAAAGTTACAAAGAACAAAATAGCATAACCAAACACAATACACAGAACAAAGAACAATACAGTGAAACATTATCTGCCAATACGCTCTCTTGTCTCCCAATAGCGAACGCATAGGCTATGTCTGGAAAGCTGATGCAAGTTTGCAGGTGGAGAAAAAAGAAATATCAGGGAAATTTCAAAATTCTGTCTTTGGTGGATCAGCGTCCAGGAAACAACATAGCACTTAATCCCTTGAAAATTGGTATTAAATTACTTATGGTTCCTAGAGTCTACACCTGAAGATTGTTTTTTTAAATAAGTTTTTTGAGCAATCACGAGTGCTTATTGTTCTCACTTGAAGGTTTTGAATTCCTATCATTTTATTTTCCCACCAGCACCCTCTGCCAGCACCACCGTCGACCGGCTCCTCACGATGCTGCTCCTACAGCGAAAACCGTCTCCAGGTTGCGTCCATATCCTACACTTACACGCATACATACACGCACACACACACACAAACACATACACACACGCATACATACAGACACATACACATACATACAGATACCTACACATACACACACACCTACACACAACTACCCACACACTCATACCTGCACACAGACACAAACACACATACCCGTACACACAAACACACATACCCCCTCCACACACATAAACACAAACATCTACATACACACACACTCGTGATTGCGAAAAACATAATTTGAATTCAAGAGGTCAAAATTCAAATTAATTTTTTAGATTTTTTTGTAATTAATTTTAAAGTTAAATTGCTTATTAAAGGAATGAAAGATTTCTTACACTCCTTAACATTCTATGTCATTCGAAAGAGATTTTTTTCTGCATCAGATAAAACTTGTTTCAATTTTCTCAATTAGTTAGAACAGTAGGTATAGGGGTTTATTGCAGGTTAGACAAAGTCCTAGGCTAAACTCAATTCAAACCCGAAGTTAAAATGCAAAAGGTTTTTGGAGGCTACGATTAAAAACGCCTTTTTTTTTATAATGGTGGGAACCGCCACCTGCTCGTTGCCTCTGGCCAACCCACGAACATTGCTTCGAAATCCTATTTGGTTCGCGTACATCTATATCGTCTGATAGAAAGAATCAGATTAAAATATACGTTCCAGTTTGAAAAAAAAATTAAAGCTATCCGCTCCCTCCAGTGAAATTACAACCCACCGAAGCTCCCACCTGAAGAAAAAAATAATTTGGTGGAAATGCGTGTATTAAGATTTTTAAGCTGTTTAAAAGCTGACGTTCGACGAGCACGACCGGTTAGTTAATCACGTGACAGCTAATGATCACGTGCTCCAATCAACCAATCAACTGCTTAGAATGGTAACCGGTGAGGTAACCGCTTGATCATAGAACGCTGCGGTTAGTAACCAGTTACTTACCGGTCAACCGGTGAGGTTCGTCGAACGCAAGGAAAAAGCATTTAAAACCCAAATTCCTATTCTATCGTATCAATTCTATCTTTTCGAAGTTAAAATTTCGGAGGTTGGTGTGCGGTACCGTGCAGATGGTTAGTTTTTTTTTTAAATAAATCAAATGTTATTTATTTCTTCCTTTCGCTCAAGCCCACTATTGCAGTACTAAGTCATGTGACAGTTGGCATTTATGTGCATTACAAGTATGCTCAAAATATAATGACATAGTGTTCACTTTTTTTACAAAAGCTTCTACATTAAATTTAAGAAGTTGGCACGGTTGTTGGATAAGAGGCCGAATATATGCCTCAGTTGCCAAATCGATTAACTACACTTTTAAAAGAAATTATCATTTCTGATTTGATAGTGCTTAATCAATGCTTAGCATGTGAATTTATATCAAAATTTTGGTTCAGTACATTTCTGATGTGATGGCAGAAAATGTAACACGAGGTTCTATTTACTCCTATGGATAGCACCATCTTCATAACGTTTCTCTTTTTACTTTCTTTTACAAAAAAGGAAATATTTTATTCGCAAAAAAAAATTCACTCAAAAATCGACTTTAATTTCCATTTTGCTCACCCCCGAATGAATGTTGAGTTGTTTTTTTTTTTTCGACTCTTACACTCGATAAATACCTAAGAACTTATATACACGCGAAATATCCATTTTGACGATTCCCGAGTTAGTTACAACGAGTTTTCTCGTGGTGTCTGTATGTTCGTATGTATGTATGTGCGTATATACGCATGTGCGTATGTATGTATGTGCGTATGTGCGCATGTGCATATGTATGTCGCATAACTCAAGAACGGTATGTCCTAGGACGTTGAAAGTTGGTACGTGGAATCCTAGTGGGGTCTAGTTGTGCACCTACCCTTTTGGTTGCATTCGGGTATTTCTAAGGGGGTCTTTTGCCCCTTTTTTGGGGGAAATCATTGTTAATTTGGATGTAAACTCAAGTGGTGTTACAATTTGGCGGACACTTGGCGCTATACCGCCAGTCTTGGCACCAGTCTTTTAGATCTGGTTTCAATTTGGCCACTGTTGGTGATATTTAGAGAATAAACTATTGAATCACATTAAAATTACCAATAATGGGAAAATGACATTAAATTGGAGTAAAAGGAAGTCATGTGATGCACACATCAGCTCGTTGTTTTATGGAAATAATCGATTTGGCAAGTGAGAAATCCATATGTAACTGGGCAATTTTTTTCCGTCATTAAAAAATGGGTAATAGCTAAAACTAGTTACATGTTTCATCTTAAAATTACTTGTTTTTACTTTTGGCTGCGAAGTTGAACTTGATTGTTACTATCAATATAATATTTTCTTTACCCTTAATCCTGAAGGAAAACCTAAATACAATACTAAAACTCGAAAAATGTTTTCATTTTCCTAATAAAGCAATTCCTCAAACCTCTGTAGATAGCAAATAAGTCGTGCATGAATTTCTACAGTTTTCAAACTAATTATTGCAATACTTTGAATGCGTTATTTTGAGGAAAATGTTTCTATGCAGTTAATTACTTCTAAAGAACGTTTTATATACTTGCTTTTATTTTGACGAAAATGGAAATATTTATTATATATTTGCTGAAAATGAGAGAAAGTTTGAATTGTGTGCATAGTATTTAAACTCTGTTTTAACCTGCTTTGTGTTGCGTCACCTAAAATGTTAATGATTTCGTTTCATATTGTCCGAAAGTATTACAAAGAGCTATTATACATTTTGTTACAAAATATTTATTTCAAGAAAACAATTACGTCATTTGTTCGAAGAACGCTTTCCATAAAACAGCGGTTGGAAATTCGAAACATTTGTATTGTTCTAGAGAAGGCTCTTTTCCATGGCTACCTTGAAGAAATTAGCAGATAATTGTCTCAGTTTGGGAAGCATATATAAATTTCCCAATACAATGGAAATTGCTCGAAATATTTTGGCATAATAATTAAAAGAATCTACTGAGCTTTATCACATATTATGTAGGTTATCCTAAAAATCCTTAACACATTTTAAAAACTAATGAAAAATCATCAATCTATCGTATGAAAATGCGTTTGAGCCATAATACTTCACAGATTCAGCATTTTTTTATGACACCGTAAAAAATGAAAAATAAAGTGAAGAAAAATGTTTATCTATTGAAAGAGGTATATTTCTTTCAATAATAAAAAGGAACATACTCATCAATATGACTGTTATCTTCGAAAGAACTTACCATTACCCACAACTTGCCCCAACGAAAAGATCCCCCCCCCTCAAAAGAAAGCAATAATAAAATAAATAAAAAAAGATAATTAATTTGAGCTCAAATTATGTTTTTCGCAATCACGAGTTGCGACAGGGCCCTACTCATTGGGGGCTATTGTTTCTAGAAACAGCTCCTGTCCCCCCAAGCCTACTCTCCTCCTGGGCGGTTACGTGTGTATAGTTGTGTGTGTACAGGCGTGTGTGGGTGTGTAGGCGCGTATGCGTGCATGTGTAAGCGCGTGTGCGTGCATGTGCAGGCTTGTGTGTGTGCGTAGACCTGTGTGTATGCACGTAGGCGTGTGTGTATGTGTGTATGAGCTTGTGTGTGTGTGTGTGTGCGCGTGTGTGTAGGACATGAACGCCATCGACTAGGAGAAACGGATTCCAGGAGGCAGTGCTCGGATCCGCCCCTGCACAGGCGGGGCGGTGGTGCTGGTGTGCCTGATCCAAGCTGAAAAAGGAACCACAACATCAAGGACGGTCAAATGAAAGCGATAAACAATCGTGATTGCTCAAAAAAGTACAGTAAAAATTTGTAATTCTAAGTAATTTACATTGACGGCTGTATCGTCACAGTACGAAAAACAAATCCATTCAGTGAAGATACATCTATTACAGTGAAACCTGTGTAAGTTGACCACTTGTGGTGCCCTACCTTAGTGTCAACTTAAACAGGTGGTCAACTTACAGAGGTAGATTTATATGATAAGGACTAATTCCGTGCCTGAAAAAAGAGGTCAACTTACAAGGGTGGTCAACTTCACAGGTTTTACTGTACTTGTATTTATATATTTTCTTAAATTTTCCTTTTTTACGATAATTAGTGGTTTTTCTGTGAATTTTCAAGGCTTCAACGACTTTTCGGACACCTTTTTGGTAACGGCACCGGTAACAGACGTGCTTAAGATATCGCTCTCATATGAACTCAACTTTCTGAGCCTTTTAATGTATTTAGCCTTTTAAAACTATTTTTCTCTCATACAACAGCATATCATCTAACGTTTGGCTACTTCTGAATCTTCTGAATTACAGTTGAACTCTCTTAATACGATCACGTTTAATACAAAATCGCGGCTAAAACGAACATTCTGTTCGTTAAGTTTGTTTTGCTATCTAATTACATACAAAATTTCACGTATAATACGTACATTAAATTGAAAGTCTCGGCTAAGACGAACAAAGTTTTCTGACTTCTTTACTTAAAATGTTCGTGTCTAAAAAAAATATTCATCATTTTGTTGGGTATTAGAAGTCCCATTGTGTATTGAAAAGAAAATAATAAACACTCTGCATAGAAAATTTAGCCTGTACATTTGTTTTCCCAGGACATTTTAATTTACTCGGATATAACATTGTTCAACTTCTATTGTGGATTACAACCTATTCCGCAATTGTCAATTATCATCTTTTTTCCATATTTTCCAAAAACATTCATTTATAAAAAATAGATTTTTTTTTTTTTTGAATATACTAATAGTTAGGTTACAATGTGTGTATTGGTAGTATTATTTTTTAAATATAGGTAAGCATTCCTTCATTTTTTTCACAATATCGCTCATTCACGGACGTTAGAAATAATGGTTAAAACGAAAAACATCGTGAACTTTTGACATTTAACCGAGTTCAACTTTAGTTAATTCTATCTTTATTTGCTCAATTTCGAAAAAAGGTCCGACCCCCAGACACCGATAAATCTGATGATATCCAGTAACAGTTAGGATGAGGAAAGAATGTGTAATGGACATAAGTCCCCTTTTCTCTTCAAAATGTTCAAAAGTTCTATATTTTTAGATCCAAAACCTCGTTTTATTCAAGTACACATGAAACACCGGCTGACCTCGTGGTGTCTGTTTATAACTTTCCACTACTGTCTCTCATATACCAACTGGCTCATAAATTCACTCTGATGACACTAGATGGTTGCACCGTATTCATGGATCGCAGCAACATCAGTTTTACCCTCCTAAAATTATTATTATTTAAATCCAAACTTATGACTGTCTGTTACTGGACATTTGTACGTTACTGGTGCCGTTACCCTACATCTGTGTTGTTTTTCTTCGTACTCTTATGACACTAGATAGTTGCACCGTATTCATGGGTCGCAGCAACATCAGTTTTACCCGCCTAAAATTCTTATTATTCAAATCCAAACTTATGACTGTCTGTTACTGCACTTTTGTGTGTTACTGATGCCGTTACCCTACATCTGTGTTGTTTTTCTTCGTACTCTTATGACACTAGATAGTTGCACCGTATTCATGGGTAGCAGCAACATCAGTTTTACCCGCCTAAAATTCTTATCATTCAAATCCAAACTTATGACTGTCTGTTACTGCACTTTTGTATGTTACTGGTGCCGTTACCCTACATCTGTGTTGTTTTTCTTCGTACTCTTATGACACTAGATAGTTGCACCGTATTCATGGGTAGCAGCAACATCAGTTTTACCCGCCTAAAATTCTTATCATTCAAATCCAAACTTATGACTGTCTGTTACTGCACTTTTGTATGTTACTGGTGCCGTTACCCTACATCTGTGTTGTTTTTCTTCGTACTCTTATGACACTAGATAGTTGCACCGTATTCATGGGTAGCAGCAACATCAGTTTTACCCGCCTAAAATTCTTATCATTCAAATCCAAACTTATGACTGTCTGTTACTGCACTTTTGTATGTTACTGGTGCCGTTACCCTATATCTGTGTTGTTTTTCTTCGTATTATTATGTTTCCAATTATCAATTCCCTTTTTAGTGCATACACTTAGGTGGCACTTAAACTGTATTTTTCTTACAAAGAAAAACAAATGAACAAGAGTTTCCCCATGCATAGAAATATAATTCTGTAACAATAAGCTAAGAAAATGTCGCTGAATTAGCTATTTATTCTGTATTTTTACATTTAATCTTTACATTTAGTTGTAATTATTTTGTAGTTTTCTACTGTTATCTTTCTTCTTGTGCGTACCTAATCTGAGTCCATGATTTAAAAAAAATACGATGCTGTGTACATTTGAGTAAGTGCAAAATTAGAAAACCATACAGGCGATAACAGTAAAATATCACAGGTTTTAGTTGAGGAAACAATCAGAATACGTTTAGTTTGTCGAGTTGGAACATTATTATGCAAAATATTTATTAAAATGAAGTTTTTTTTTTCTTTGTTCAGTATAAAACCTTTCAAGAGACACTTGTGACTCCTTGACCTTTATTGTCAAAAAGGTTAAATAAATAAAAATGGAATTGCGTAAATATAGAAGACATCACTTTAGAACAGCGATTCCCAACCGGTGGTGTTCATTGATCTCTGTTGATAAATTATTTTATTAAGTTTCAGCTGCATTAATTAAAAGGAAATCATAAAAAAGATATGCAACAGGTTAATCATAAAGATAAAAACGTATTTGTGTAGTATTGAAACTTATAGCCAGTTTGTTTTTGTAGCAATATTGGGTGAGCTTTGAATCACAAATATGTACATATTACAATGTAAAATGCAACAATATTGTTACAAATTCTGTAAATAGTAATAATTTTTGTGATTCATTTGTTGTAATCTAGCTAAATTTGGCGTTAACTTTCATCTAAAATTGTCTTAGTAACGTAACCTGTAAATAGTTTCATATAATGTACATACAACCCCCTAACATTCGGATGAAGTATACGGTCCCCTCATTTCTGAATGATAAAATTTGTGAATGGAAAGAAATGAGAAAGCGGCAGAACGGTGTATCATTTTCTGGAATATTTGAGAAGCTCTCTTTCGATGTTTATAAATAGCCGTGACGCGTAAAAAAAGGCAGTCTCGACTGAGCCGTTGCGCTGAGAGTGTATTAGCTCTGTTTTGTGAAGTCTTTTGGGCTGTGTTTTTGTGCATTTTGATGTGAATACGTGTGTTACCGTTGAGTTTACGGTGTTAATCGATATTTGCCTAATTGCTATGGTTAATTTAGCAGTTGTTAAAGATATTTCTTGTAAATAGATGTAAATAAATCTCCAGTGTTTTTTTAGAGCTGTGTCGTCATTTGAAGAAAGTTTGAAGTTGTATCACGAACTCTTAACAATACATTACATTTTGCATTGGCTTCCTAAAACACAGGCAACACCATTAAAAGCAGAAATATATACTTTTAAAATCGGCAGTTTATTAGTATCCAGCAATTAAAATATACGGGTAGTATCGGCATAAAACTTACTAGATCCCATTCTCTGCATAAACTGCATCATAGTAAAGAGGACCCGACACCCTGAATCCGTCAGTCTTAAAAGACGAACACCTATCAACGCTTTACCTTTTTATTACCCAGTATACACCGTTTGGAGCATCATATAAATAAGAAGGACATGGGAGAAGTTACCCCATGTTTAATGCATGGAAAGCTTTCGAGATAATGAAGCAAACACTCAGAGCAGCAAGACTTTTATCTGGGGAAGTTATCTGTAGTGGCTTTTGCGTGTACTAAGTAAATTCTCGCTGATGTGGAGAATCAATCTTCCTTTGCTTTATCTGTGACTTGTTATCCTGACACGTAAGGAAGCCTGCCTCAGGAAAAAAGAATCTTTCATTTAGTTTTGCTTTATTAATCAGGAGTTCGGGAAACTGTCGTGGATAATGACTGAAATTAAAAGTTTGTTTTGTGATTTTTTGGTTGGTTGTTTGGCGATTTGTAATGATCGTTATATGTTGTTATGCATTAATTCTTTTAAATCAGTAGGTTTACTTTTCCTGCGCAAAATAAATGTTCGAAATCCCTTTGAAATCTTATTTTTCTCAAAGTTTCAAAATGAAATGAATTGACAAGGAAGGAGACGTATAACATATTACACTGCATTACATTCAGAAAGATAAAAATTGCTGTAATTATTTTTGAAGGCGTTAGAAAAGCACGTAATTAAAGCATTTGAACCACTTTAGTAATTCCTTTTTTACTTTCTTCTATATCTAATATAAAGAAGAAAGTATTGGACTCGTGCAAATTTTCGAATTTCGAATTTTGACGGATTCGAACGTTTTGAGGTGTGCTAAGTCCATTTCGACCATTTTTGGAAAATGTCTGTCTGTGTGTGTGTGTGTGTGTGTGTGTGTATGTGTGTCACGTTTGTGTGTGACCAGTTTTTTGTGGCCGCTCTACAACAAAAACTACCGCATGAAATTGAACGAAATTTAGTACACATATGTGCCCCTATGTGAACTTGTGCCCATTAGTTTTTGGCGCGAATTCCTCCAAGGGGGTGGAGCAATGGGACGTTTTTCGAGTTACGCGTGCTTGCTATTCCTCAGGAAGTAACTGGCGGAATCAAACAAAATTTGGTCCATATGTTGGTATTAACAGGAACAGGTGCTGATTCAATTGTGGTGTCAATAACTCAAACGGGGGTTGCGCTATAGAACGTTTCTTGTCGTCAATTGTGACTGCTGTATCTCAAGAAATAATGAACGGAATGAAAGAAAAATTTATCGGCAAGTAGCCCTTAGTGGGTATAAGAACTGATTTTATTTTTGTGTCAACAGCTAAAAAGGGGGTGGCGCAATCACCCGTTCTTTTTCTCCATTTTGAGTGCCCTATCTCAAGAAGTAATGCTACGTTCTGGTTGAAATTTGGAATATATGTGAATCCATATGTAAACAGGCTTTGGTTCAATTTTGACGCCGATCGCTCCAAGAGCTGTTGATTTTTTTTTTTTTTTTTTTTTTTTGCGAATAAAAATATTTTTATTAATGCAACAATAAGAAAGATAAATCGTAATAGATTGTCGTCTGCGTATTTCTCGTGATTTTAATTGTATGGAAATGATAGGAAATATTATCTCAATGATTTAAAATTTTTAACTGTTGCCATCTTATGTTTGTTAACTAATAAAATATTTGTAATTAATTCAAGCAAGGCTTTTAAAATAACTTTCAATTTTCGCTCTTTGCTTTGCTTTTGCAATAATTCAGACATTGGGATAGTCGTCAAGTTTTTGCATGTGTAATTTTGTTTTTGTTGGGAATATTGCTTCCTCGTCAAGCATGGGGAGGGATCAGAAAAAAAAAGAAAAATATAGAAGAAAGTTTCGTGATGGCCACAACATACTAGTTTTGTTCCGTCATAGTGTTGTTTCAAAATAAATGCTTTAAAAATAAGAAATCAATTTAGACTTCTAAAACTCAAGAAATTCCTTTACTTATACCACATATTTCTGAATTATAGATGAATGTAATGCTTTCTTTTTTTGTTATTTATAAGTTGATATCGGATTGATAATTTATTTTATGTTCTACTGTTTCGAATTGAGGAAACATACTGGTAAATATTTAAATATCGCCATTTTTGCATTAACGTCAATAAACTAGCATGAATCCAAACTAAGGATTCTTACCATTGCATGTTTCGTTTTTTTTTTTTTTTTTTAAACTCAAGATTGTGAAAATTTAAATTTTTAATCAAATTTGCATTTTTTCTTTACAGGGATGCTATTCTTATCTTTACTAATAATAAAGCTGAAAGTCTCTCTGTCCGGAGGATGTCTGGATGTCTGGATCTCTGTGACGCGCATAGCGCCTAGATCGTTCGGCCGATTTTCATAAAATTTGGCACAAAGTTAGTTTGTAGCATGGGGGTGTGCACCTCGAAGCGATTTTTCCAAAAGTCGATGTGGTTCTTTTTCTATTCCAATTTTAAGTACAAAAATATCATAAGATGGACGAGTAAATTACGAAATTATCATAACGTGGAACCGTAACATGGGCACAAGCCAATTGGCCAGAAAATTCACCATAGATAATTTGTAAATATACAGGCGAACCAAAAGACCTTTTAATTTTTCTATTACGGCCAAAGCCGTGCGGGTACCACTAGTGTATAATATAAACCAATTTAAAACTATAGGAACGAGAATTTTCCAACTCATTAGAACTATTCAGGAAGTGATGCATTTTGTTTTCACGCAAACATACAAAGAAAGAAAAAACAATCAAAATGTCATCACGAACGGAAAATGATGCTGTCAAAGAAAAGGGTGTGAAGACGCCCGTTCAAAAGATTTTTAATTGTTCTGAACTGTGTTACTAATCGTGTTGAGTGTCACGTCCACCATTTTATGCTGGCAAGAAAAAATGCTACTGAACTTGAAACAGTATCTATAAGAAATGGTGTGGAGAAACACATGTAGGGGAACGTGGGGCAAAGTGATATACAGTTCCGGTAACTTACCTTTCCTTTAAAATGAACGAATCGGAAATTAGTGTTGAAAATTACAGTATTTAAAGAAGATGAATGTATTTTTCAATAAAGTTTGCATTGAAGCTTTTTTTTTTTTCAACTGTGAATTTGTACTTTCAAAAAAAAAAAAAAAAAAAAAAAGGAAGCTGTTTCCCCTATTTTTTTCATGCGACAAAGGGAAAAATAACATATTTTTCTGGTTAAACGTTTTCTAATTGATTATTTAAAATATGTCCTTTAATAAAAGTGTAAACTGAAGAAAAAATGAATAAATGAATATATAATGAAACAACGAAAGTATAATTGAATTAATGAAATAATTAATGTAAGAGAAAAAGTAAAAATGTGAATAAAAAGACAATAATTGAATGAATAAATAAATAAATAAATTATTAAACGGAGAAATGTAAATGAATGAAGAAATAAATGGAATCGTAAGTGATTTTATAAAAGATTGAATAAGTAAACTAAATGAACTATTTCACTTTGGCGCTAAAACAGAGCGAATATTTCACTATTTCACTCCCTCACCCATATTTAACTTGGCCCCCCCATTCTCCAGGTTTCTTTTTTGCCAAACAACTTTTATTATAAAAGGAAGCAACCTCATCGCTCTAAAAGAAGCGATTGATGTAGCCACCTAGCTAAAAGTCATATCGTTTAGGAATTGATTACTTTTAGTGCCTTTTTAGAAATAAGGATATGTCCGCTAACAATTATGTTAAACGTCGTAATGTGTTACCGTATACCATTTGCAATTCATTGCAGTTTTAAATAGCCGAGCGAACGTTTTATCTTCAGGAATAGTTTATAGCGTTTTAAATCAATTTTTCTCAATACATTTCTTACTGGTAGTGAATTTTAATTTATTTAATTTGGTCCCACAACTGCGTATTTTAAAAAGTGGAACTCATTTACATTTATTCATTTATTTTCTTTCAGAAAGAGATCAGTTAAGGTGCTACTTAAAATATGCTTACTAAAATGCGGTTGATAGTTAAAATAATAATAATGGAAAAATAACATCCATATATACTACCCGATAAAGGTAAGTTAATTCATTTAGTAAAAGTGCCTAAAAGTTTGGAGAAGTTTCTATTGGATTAGTAATCCAGTAACAAGTACATGTTTTTTGAATTGTAGCAATTTTCTGTTAATTTCTTGAGGGTAGCCATTGAAATAATCTTCTTTAGAACAATACACTTTACGAATTTATAAATGCCGCTTTGTGACAAACGTTCCTCAAACGAACAAATTAATTGTTTCCATGAAATAAATATTTTATAACAAAATTCTTGGTTTATTGCAGTGCTTATGGACAATATGCAACACAGCCATTGACATTTTGGACAACGCGAAACAAAGCAGGTTGTAAATTAAATTGAATAATGTGTATACTGCTCGTATCTTCTCTCATTTTAACCAGTTGTAAGAGTAAGCATGTCCATTATGTTAAAAATAACAACAAGTAATCAAAATATTTTTTTTAACTAATTGACTGCAAATGGACATTTTGTTTAAATTAGCTCTTTAGAAATAATACAATTATTTTCTAAATTCTAGCACGAAAGCACAATTAACTGATTTACTAATTATGGAGACACGACAACAGTTTTGCTTTGTTCACCTATGTTTTCAGCATTTTCTTTTTTCAAAGAATTTGAAAAATTTTGTACTGATAGTTAAGAAACGAAGGAGGTAAGCAAAAAAAAAAACAGCTAGAAAGTTGGAAACATATTAACTGTTTTCAGTTATTACATTTTATGATGTCAAAAAATCAAATCTTTTTATACATAAAAAAAGCTTCTGCATAGCATTTTATGAAAACACAGGGGAACCTCGATTTTAACCTTTTTTTTCAATCCAATAATAAAAGATAGACTAAGCGTAAAATCGATGGCAAGGGTAAAATTTTAAACAAATTGTTTAAAACTTGACACTTTACCAATGGAAGCCTATATCCGTTACTTTGTTTCGTTTTAAGATACAATTTCACATTATAAAGTATTTGCAAATTTGCTGCTTGGTCTGCATTATTCATTCAACATTATTTTATCAGCAGGCAATCAAAAATTGATTTAAAAGTTTTATGTTGTTATAAGAAAGACGATGATACAAAACAGAAGGAATACCATAAACGGCTTCGAACATATCAGGAACAAATCTATCTTTTTTTTAAAAAAAACAGAAAAAAAGTTTATGATTATCGCATAGCAAACATGATTTTGATCTGTTTTAAGAAAACCGTATTGAGCGAATTTTCAGAAAAAGATTCGCTTTAAAGCCGGAACATTTCGACATTAGCAACACAGCAATTACAAGTCGGAAATGGGATAGCGTGTGAAACGGAAAATGTAAAGTTGAGATCTTACAGTAACATGCTGACTCACTTCGCTAACAACCATTAAACTTGCTAGCATTTAATTTAAAAGCTTAAGAACAAAAAGCAAATAGCAAGCCAGTATATATTATTCGTTATTGAAAAAAATCACAACTTTCACAAAACGTTCTACCGTGGCAGTAATAATGATCTCATTAAACTATTGTGAAAAGTACTTGAAGAAATAAATTAAATCTGATTTATTATGGGTACGATATTAAGGGTACGCGCTAAAGCAAAATGCTGTCGTGGTTGAAGAGCTATGGAATTTGTACTAGAACGTACAATTTTAATGTAGAGGACAGGAGGGTATTATGAATACCATTTACAGTTCTAAACACAACTGTAGTGTTCTTCAATAAAAATCTCTAAAATCATGGTGAGTATACAATACAACTAGTTGTTGTGAAATGTCGCTTCTTTAAAATATCTCAATTTTGTTTCGTTATTATGAAAAAAAAGTATTAAAAATAAATTTACGAATTGAGGTAATATGAAATAAACGGGTGAAAAATGTGGAATACGTGGTTTACACCATGGGAAAACTTATCAGATGCCATTAAACCTAGTTAGTTTTAACTAGAAAATCAAACATATTTATAAGATTAATGTGCAAGTCATGTCTGGTTCAATACGAATCACAAAAGTCACAGATACAATCTTCTTTCTCTGTCCCAGTGCAATTAAGGTGAGCCCACAAAGAGCAACTGATGCATTGAATCCAAATTTCACCTCGTTGATCGTCGGAGAATTTTCTGCAACAGAAAATGAACTCAGCGTATTTGTGTTTTCCGGCTCCTTAGTTGATGGAATGAAATCCATTACATATAATACATCAGAATGGAACAATTCATCGCTGCTGACGGTGGAGCCATCTGACACTGTCACTCGAGTAGTCATCTGACACTTGAGTAATTACATAATACCCGACACGCCATCTTTGAAAGTGAACATTTAAACTGACGGATAAAACATTGTCAGCTATATAACAACCACAGTATAACAAACTACAATGCTTTTAGTAGGGGAGACTGGGAAGGCTTGACCACACGGGAGGGTTGACCTACCCTATCATTTTCATATTTTATCTACACATTTTTAACTAATGAGCACCGGAGGGTAGCAAGATAATCAAAATCTGTTTCTATTTTTAGCCAATTAAAAGTACAATTAAGAAGAAATCGCGTGTGATAGCTTTTTTACTCAAAAAGTAAAATTTTTCGTTGCAAGTTCATCTCCCCTGTGTGATTTGCCATTCACTTTTACATAAGTAAGTCGCATTATTTGTATACTCTAGTTAATGTACAAAAGGACAGTATACTTACTTTTAAAGGTCACACTTTATTTTCATACGTTTTTTATAATAATTTCTAAGATGGCTATTAAAGGAGGTTTGACCCACGTCAGTTACGAGAGATTTGACTCGAGTCAAACTTCCCCATTTAACTTCCTATCATTTGATGGTGTAAAAATTTTAAAACAATGTATTTTTTTTTTTTACTTTGTTTTAAGTAAGATTGTATTTAGTTCAAATGAAATAAATGTTGCTCTTAACTTGTAATTAAAGTCACTTTACATAGTAGATAATAGTCATTTGAAAAACTTCTGTTTGTGAATAATTCTGATCAAACTAAAACACAACTGAAATTTTTACTCTTTTCTACTTTGTTTAATATACTTATTTAGATATTCAACCCCATACAGGCCCTTATTAATCAAATTCACAACTCATAACACCTGAACAGCTGTGCCCATTTGCCTAAGCAGGGCCTAGAAAAGTCAAAGGAAGTAGAAAAAAGAAAAAAAACAAGAATTTTGACAAACACACCTGTCGAAGCTGAGATAGAAAAAATGCATAATATGAAAAAGAGTAAAAAAATGTCTAAAAATATTTTGAAAACGCAAATAGTAAAACGAAGATTACACTTGTATTTAGACAGTGAGTAGAAACGTGAAATATTCTCACGTCATTAAATACATTTATGGATTTTCTTTTGATATAATTGTTGCTTGTACCATATAATACGAGAAAATCAGACATATGAACATTTCAGTATAGTTTTTATAACTTTTAACCTATGTTGGTCAAACCGCCCTTATGGTGGGTCACCTCCCTCAAGTAGGGAGGTTTGACCCAGTTTGGACACTCTTGAAAAATTGCTAATAAAAGAAATAATTTTTAATTTAAATAAAAAACAACAATGTAAAAAGTTGCTCAGATATACAGGGTGTCCGAAAAGTCCTTGACACATTTAAAAAATTCATAGAAAACCAACAAATTGTCGTATGAATTTGCTGTTTTCACCATAATACTTCACAGGTTCAAGAGTTTTTATGACATCGAAAAAAAAAAATGAAAAGGGAAAAAAAGAAGAAGAAATTCATTTCGCAGCCAGGGTGTCAGTATATGCTATGCTTGTAATGCTAATTTAAAAGTTATTTTTAAATCGTTTTTGTTGACATGGGAAAACGCAAAAGGAATAAAAATTAATAAACGAAGAATTACAAGCATAGCATATACCGACACCCTGGCTGCGAAATGCATTTTTTCTTCTTTTTTCCCCCTTTTCATTTTTTTTTCGATGTCATCAAAACTCTTGAACCTGTGAAGTATTATGGTGATAACCGCAAATTCATACGACAATTTGTTGGTTTTCTATGAATTTTTAAAATGTGTGAAGGACTTTTCGGACACCCTGTATTTCCTCTCGAAGAAACTCAACTATGAATTTTTCTTATGGAAACTTTTTTTTAATATCTTTGTAAAAAGTTGGTCAAACCTCCCCAATTTCCCCTAATTATTATGCTTTAACATGAATGTTCAAGTCACATGTGTACTAGTAAATAGAAGTGTTTGAAAACGTACCAGTAAAAAGTCTTAAAAATAGATAAACAAACTTTTTTCTCTGTTTAGTGGCACAACTACAACAAACAGTCAATTCTTATTGCACTGTATCATGGGAGTATTCCTTAACAAGTTCATGGTATTCGCATGAGATAGCAGTACCAAGCAGAGCTGAAACCTCGGCATTCCATATTTCCAGAACATTTCATAATAACCTCCTCTTCTCTAACTATTAAAAATTAAATGCTCTAAAAATGTACAATAAAATTTACGAACAATATATTTAAACTGATTTAATTCAGGTACTTTGTTCCAATTAAACACAAATCGTACTTTATTGTGTAAATACAATTTAAAGAACAAAGAAAAAAGACAAATCTACATATTTCCAAAATATTTTAGCACTACTTAACCTACCACATACTAATATTCAGTTTTAATAAAACTTAGCTTTTGTAAAATAAGGGGCTGTCTCAGTAGACAATACAAACTATGTACTTACTACATTTCTTTGTCAAAGTAGAAATCAACTTTTTGTTCTTGCTAAGTCCTCAGACAAACCTCCTGCCTGTCCATTCTTCCATAAGAAAGATTCGGGGCCACTCGTAATATTTTCCTAGAAATCCTTTGTATCACATTCCAGCTGTTCCTTAAATACCTATTCAGCTTACGCCAATGATTAATGGGGAAAGGAATTTTTCACTTGGCAATGAATATCTTCGTTTGTTTGGATATGCGCTGCCTGAAACACTTGCTGATCTTTTGTTAGGTGAAGAAAAATAATTTAGAAAGAAGTTCCTCGAGTTGTTTCTAAGTTGGAAGTTGTTTTATACTAATTACATGTAAATAATAACTATGAAACGGTTTTGAAAACTTTTTACAATTAAATGTAGTGTATTTACTTAAAATTGTCATTTTGTTGTTCTGAAATAATTTTGAAAATATTTATAATCGACGATATACAAATTATTTAAAGGCTTTTCAATAAAGTTTGAAAAATCTCTTGGTTAA
Organism: Uloborus diversus; assembly: GCF_026930045.1. NCBI lineage: Eukaryota > Metazoa > Arthropoda > Arachnida > Araneae > Uloboridae > Uloborus > Uloborus diversus. The sequence goes on from NC_072735.1 coordinate 14,280,207, forward strand.
AAAAAAAAAAAGTCAGATATGGAATTGCTTTGGAAATTTAAATAGTTCTGAAAATCTTATGAATATGGGAACAACAAACCAAAATGTATAATATGTGCCAATATCATTTTCCTTCAAGACATACCAATGTCACAGGCAGTTTTAAAGAAAACATTACAAAATATATTAAGAAAAATTAAGTTGCCCAAGACGCAAAAAAAAATAATAATAATAATAATAAATTTGAATTTTTGGCATCTTGAATTCAAATTATGCTTTTCGCAATCACGAGCGTGTGTGTTTGTGTAGGCGCATTTGTGTGGGTGCGTGTGTATGTGTGTATGTACGTATGTGTGTGCGTGTATGCAGTGCTGTGTGTGTACGTGCGCGCGAGTGTGTGTGTGTGTGTATGTAGGCATATGTGGTTGTGTATAAGTATGTGTGTGTGTGTAGGAGTGTGTGCTTGTGTATGTACGCAGGCATAAGTGTGTGTGTGTAGGAGTGTGTGCTTGTGTATGTACGCAGGCATAAGTGTGTGTGTGTGTGTGTGTGTGTGTGTGTAGGCGTGTGTGTGTAGGATATGGAAGCAACCTGGAGACGGCTTTCGCAAGAGGAGCAGTATTGTGAGGCCGGTCGACGCGACGGTGGTGCTGGCGGGAAAATAAAATGATAGGAATTCAAAACAGTCAAATGAAAACAATAAGCAATCGTGATTGCTCAAAAAATCTAAAAAAATGATTGAAATTTAAAAACTGAATTATCAGTAAAAAAACTCACATAGTCCATAATAAATACACATAGTTCCATAATAAATACACACTGAATATGAGAACGGAGGCCAAACTTGAGCTGATAAACTACACCTGGACAACGCGGAATCACATAGCAATGCAGTGTCGGTGACAATTCCATCATGCGGTAGACGGCGTTCTACGAGAAGTTGAAAGGACAAAAGTTTTTTCCCCGAAGGGTAATGACTGCATAAAACCTGTTTGTGTTATTACATTCTTATTCTTTCGTTTAAACACAACATTAAGATACATATCTCATCTTTATCTTTATCTTTACTAATAATAAAGCTGAAAGTCTCTCTGTCTGTCAGGATCTCTGCGACGCTCTTAGCGCCTAGACCGTTCGGCCGATTTTCATGAAATTTGACACAAAGTTAGTTTGTAGCATGGGGGTGTGCACCTCGAAGTGATTTTTTGAAAATTCGATGTGGTTCTTTTTCTATTCCAATTTTAAGAACAAAATTGTCATAAGATGGACGAGTAAATAACGAAAGTATCATAACGTGGAACCGTAACATGGGCACAAGCCAGTTGGCGAGATACGAAATAATCATAACGTGGAACCGTAACATGGGTACAAGCCAATTGGCGCGAAAATTCACCATACATTATTTGCAAATATACTGCTGTGCTAAGCACAAAAGTCGTATCTGCATTTTTTGTCAAAATTGAGTTATTGTCACCAGGTGGTCTTTTGTCACATATTTTACCCAAATACAATGTTTCATGGTCATTCGTCAAAGGGAAATATTATTTAAAAAATTCTGAAAAAGATTCATCTGAATCAAATACATGGAGACACACAACTTTAAACGGAAATTTCTCATTTTGAATTCAGTTGCAGATACCACTTTTGCTCTTAGCACAGCAGTATACAGGCGAACCAAAATATCTTTTAATTTTTATATTACGGCAAAGCCGTGCGGGTACCACTAGTAATAAATAATGAGAGTCAATTATTTTTACTTCCTTTTACAATAAAGGAAGTATTGTATTCGCGAAAAAAATTCCTCCCAAAAATCGGCCTTAATTTCCATTTTGCTCACCCCCAAATGAATGTTGAGTTTTTTCTTCAACCCGACCACACGTGGATATGTGCCTAGAAACGTACAGACACCCGAAATATCCATTTTGACGATCCCCTAGTTAATTACAACGAGTTTTCTCGTGACGTCTGTATGTACGTATGTATGTGCGTAAGTGTGTATGTATGTAGCATAATTCAAGAACAGAATGCCCTAGAAAGTTGAAATTTGGTACGTAGATTCCTAGTGTAGTCTAGTTGTGCATCTTCTTTTTTGGTTGCATTCGTATGCTTCAAAGGGGGCCTTTTGCCAATTTTTTGGGGGAAATCATTGTTAATTTCGATGTAAACTCAAGTGGTGTTATAATTTGGCGGACACTTGGCGATATATCGCCAGTTTTTTGGTCGCCAAGTTTTGTCACCAAATTGGCGACAAATTCGGCGATTAAAAAAAAATTAATCTGGTTTCAATTTAGCCACTGTTGGTGATATTTAGAGGGTTAACTATTGAATCATATTAAAACTGCCAATAATGAGAAAATGACACTAAATTGGAGTAAAAGGAAGGCATGTGATGCACACATCAACTCGTTTCAAAAACATTTATTGCTGTCCAGAACAATATAAAACGTATATTTCAAAACAAATAGAAGTATTTGTAACGTCGAAGCATCGTTTTTTAAATAGCAAAAATGTCTCATAAAACTACAAATAAAATAAATTAACTGGTAAATGACCCGTGCTATGTTTTTTTAAATCTAAAATATTTATTGACATTTGTTCTTTGATTTATTTTCGGCAATCTTTTCAACAATCGCCGTCTTCAAATTTTTCAATATACGTCATCCAATAGTCTCAATCCATAATGTTTTTGCTCGTCTTGTTAGAAGCAATACTACTTTGGATTGCAAAAAATAAGTGCAAACAATACGGTTTATTTATTCAAAACAAAAGTAAAATTTATTCCAATTTCAAACTTTCTTTTGCCCTTCCACAGCAACAAATAAATCATTAAAAGTAAATTATGCCGGATTTCTTTTTGGTAACAGAATTCGTTTTATTTTTCTCAGAGACAACAAACTAGTTCTATGTTAAAGCTTGCGTTGGAAAATGAATAATAAATTTTGCAAATAACAAAGATAGATTTCCTTTTGCTGAAGTATAAAATGCAGTGCTTATAAAACGCAAAACGTGCATTTCCATGCTATGAAAAATGCGTTCTGAAACACAAGAAATAAAATAAATATAGGAAGCATTTGTTTTGAACGAATCCGATGCATAATTTTTCATTTTTAATAGTGATTCCGGACATAAAAGTACTTTACGGTTTTACGAAAGATTCTTTTCAATGAATCCTCCCAGTTCCAAACGAATGAAATTACAAACAAGAGATATCCAGATTCTAATGACTGCCAGCTTTATATTTAAGAGTATCAATGTTGTTGTTTCGGTACTTATTCTTGATAAAACTAACCTAATGCAAAACTAATTAAATTACTCTAATGCAATTTTTAGTACATTGAAAAAGAAAAACAAAAACAGTGGGGAATGGATCAGGGATTTTCTTTCAGCGTAATTTTATTTAGAGGGGCCGGTTGTAAAAAAGCCATTTTACAGTATTTCGGACACATGTGGAGTCCGTAACATGACAATTCTTTCTCCATAACTAATGAATTTGATGTTTGATTTGCAAATTCTTTTAATTTGAGTTTGTGTGTTGGTAGGACAAACTCAAAATAAAATAATGAGCTCATCAAACAGGAAATTAAAAAGTTATGGCAAAAAAAGTCATGCTACAAAATCTACATAACTGTAAAAAATACCGTAAAATGACCCAAACTAAATTAGTAACCCCGTTGTAAAAGCAAACGTTCTAAACGCTATTTTTTAATTTTTTTAAAATGAATAATTTTCTAAGTATATTTGAAGTAGGTAATCTATTTTTGGAAAATTATTTCCTAAAAATTGCGTCTTGATTTTGAAGAAAAAGATTTTATTAATAACTTATGACCTTTTTTGCTCTTAACATATCTAAATTATTTCTTGAAATGGCGATTGGGTGGTAATTAACACATGATATTTCATCTAGTCACCATGTATATATATATATATATATATATATATATATATATATATATATATATATATATATATATATATATATATATACATACATACATACATATAGGGGTTTTAACATGTTATAATATTTATTACACCAAACTTACAGCCACAAGTAATATATCAAATGAAAGAGAAACTCATACAGTTTTGTTTGTTGGCATCAGTGCGCATGCGCGTGGAATTCTCCTGCAATCCGCTAGAAAGCGCTTGTAGCAAAGATGGCTACTAAAGAACAGAAAGCGTTTTGTGTGTTATCTTTCAGCAAGATGGTGCGCCGCCTCACAGGCATAATGAGGTACACGATTGGCTTAACCTAGCTGTACCGGACCGCTGGATTGACCGTAAGGGGCCTAATGACAGGGCTTGTTTCCCATGGGCTCCACGGTCACCCGACCTAATGCCGTGTGATTTCTATCTTTGGGGGTTTATTAAGGACCGTGTGTATGTGCCTCCACTGCCAGCCGACCTTCCCGAATTAAGGAACAGGATTGAAACAGCTGTTGCAGCAATTACTAATGAGATACTCATCAAAGTTTGGGAAGAACTCGCATATCGTCTTGACGTGTGCCGAGTAACGAATGGTGCTCACATTGAACGCTTGTAGGCTATTATGTAGAACTGTTTGAGTATCTCTTTCATTTGACCCATATTTGACCTTCATTATATATATATATATATATATATATATTTAACGTGCTGGAGTTTTTACCAAACAATGTCAACTTTAGGCCGATTGAATTATTTATCAGCAATATCTACACAAAGGATCACAGATGGAGTTACAAAGAGGTGAAAATATATGCTACTTATTTTCGTTTCCCCCCTTTTTTTTTTTTTTTTTTTTTTTTGTTCAATCGGCTCTCAGAGGCACATCATCAGCAAATACTACATATGGGTAGGCATGTCACATTTACAGAATGTATCGGTTAAGTTTATAATTAGCTATTTATTTTTGTGTTTTCTTTACAAAACGTGTTCCCATTAAACTCACCAGAATATGAAATCGCAATAAAATTTTCAAAATAGTGCAAAACAAGTATTTAAATTTTACTTTACTGTTTGACCATGGATTGTATGTAATTTGGCAATCTGCCAAGTAAAGACGATTCCTTCTGAATGAATCTAGCAGGGAAAATAACAATGGGATTTTGATGCGCGCGTTTCATAATTTCACTAGTGCCTTATTCATCTATTGCATTCTGAAAAATAAAATAAGGAGAAACAAAAGTAGTTACCATTTAATCAACAAAAAGATAATAAAATATCTCAATTTCGTTCAGGAACATGAAAGCAAAATGGTAAGCTAAAAACTTTGTTGTGAATAAATAAATCAATTAGTTTTTGCCGTGGGAATATAGATCGAATAGGCTTTAGATTTAAAAAATATTGCTGAGAGCAAATTTACATTTTTACAAAACTAAGGCTAAATAATAGAGAGGCAAAAGTGCACATCTGAAACAAACCTACTAGCATCCTTATAAACTAATAGATACGTCCTTTTCCGCGTATAAGCCGGATATTAGATTTTCCATGCAATCGATGGTCAGACAGTCCATGTCAGTGAGAAGCAAAGGGACGTAAGTGATAAAAAAAAGGAGATAATCAGTACAGATGATAAGATTCTCCTCTCTACTAGTAGTACAGCATGATTTAGATTTTTTTAAAGGGAAGTCCACCTAGAATCTGAACTTTAAACATGATTTTCTCGAAACTACAAACAGTCCATGTACATCCCTTTGCTTCTTACTGCCTCATACCTACTTTAAGCCCTAAAGAATGCCAATAGGCTACTATACGCTATTTAAATTAACTGTATTATAATCAGATGGAATAAATTAATAAAACTTAGACGTAATAAAACTTTATGGAGGGAGTTCATGAATAAGATTCAAATTTATTGATTCTTAATTATCATTAGTATGCAATGAAAGTAAATACTTCGAAGTAACTAATTCGGAGAATGACTATTTTAAGGCAAGATTAATGAAGCCCTAAAACTTCTATGGAAATCTCAGAAAAGGAATTTCTTCCCCGTAGATGTTAACAAATTTTATTCCAATCATTAATATTCAGAGAATGTATTTCGAGCATAAATCCATTCCCCATTTCAGACTTTGAAGCAAACTCTTAAGTCGCTTGAATAAGCATCAGGAATCCGTTCGAAGTCAAATAGTTACGTAGAGCGTGTTTCAAACCAATGTTATCTTTAAAGTCAATAAATTCGTAAAAAGTTTAGTCTTGAAATGAGTTGTAGTTCAGCTAAATAAATTGTGTTTCGTATTCCTTTCAAACAGAAATTCCATAATTAAAGTGCGCGGGGAACCTCTTTTGTATTCAAGCAATAATAGTAATAATATTGATAGCAATAATATAATACTAACAATAATGCTAAAAAAATTGTATGATGATAACAATTATAATAATTATAATAATAATAGTGACAGTAACAATATTGATGATAATAATAAAGTAATAATAATAATTATGATGATAACTCTTTTAAAATTGTATGATGATAACAATTAGAATAATTTTAATGATAATAGTAATAGTAATAATATTGATGATAATAATAAATTAATAATAATTATTATTATGATAACTCTTTTGTATTCAAGCAATAATAGTAATAATATTGATAGTAATAATATAATACTAACAATAACTCTAAAAAAATTGTATGATGATAACAATTAGAATAGTTATAATAATAATAGTAATAGTAATAATATTGATGATAATAATAAAGTAATAATAATAATTATGATTATAACTATTTTATATTTAAGGGAAAATAGTAATAATATTGATAGTAATTATATAATACTAACAATAATGCTAAAAAAATGCATGATGATAACAATTATAAAAATTATAATAATAACAGTATTAGTAATAAAATTGATGATAATAATAAAGTGATACTATTAAAGTAATCATAATAATAATGATGATAAAAATAAAATTACAAAGCAATATTAATGATGATGACTATGATTATGGTGACAATAATAATAATTATAATAGTAATGAAGAGTTAAAAAAACTTTAACTAACCTCCTTAAGCAATAAATTTGCCCTTTATTTTTTTGTTTTACCTCGTTCTAGAGATCTTGCTATTTTTGGTAGACAAAAAAACATAATAATTTCTGTAACTTATATTTATTTTGTGATCTGCAATTTTAAATTTAGTTGTCATGGATTCATAAGAAGGTAGGAATATTTGTATCACACTAGATTTTGCTACACTATATGACCAAAAGTATTGGGACACTTTCAATATATGATGATATATGTGATCATATTACTATGTTATGTCCATCATTACTATATGTTACGGTGATAGTAATGATAGTGACAATAATAATAATTATAATAATAATGAAGAGTTAAAAAAACTTTAACTACCCTCCTCAAGCAATAAATTTGTTCTTTATTTTTTTGTTTTACCACGTTCTAGAGATCTTGCTATTTTTGGTTGGCAAAAGAACAAAATAATTTCAGTAACTCATATTTATTTTGTGATCTGCAATTTTAAATTTCGTTGTCATGGATTCATAATAGGACAAATATTTGTATCACACCAGATTATACTTCACTATGTGACCAAAAGTATTGGGACACTTTCAAAAATTTACATTTTTAAGTATTTCTCAAGATAGAAGAGACCAATTAATTTGTAACTTTTGTCCCATAAAAGATGCGCGCCAGCTGTCATTTTCTAACAGAAAGTAGATCACCCTTGCGTTTCGGGTATCACTAACAAATTGAAGGGGTGAAAATTGAAAATGGTTTTTGATCAATATTCATTGTAAATAGCTCAGAATAAACTATAAATATTAGAAATTTGTAAGATAACTATGTACAATTATTTTACATACTTTCGAGAAAGTATCACTGAAATTCACAAAGCTATAAGCATTTTTTTCAAAACTATAAATTTTATTTGAAGGTTTCTGGCTCCATAACACGCAAAGTTTTCCATCAAAGCTTACTAAACTTTCAGAAAACTTCACGGAATACAAAAGTAGAATAGTACCAAAATTTGAAATTAGAATGTAAAAAAATTGAAAAAAAAAATATTAACATTCAAAGAAATTAAAGTTTCACTGCGCATGTGCGAAAGATAGCAATTTATAACTTTTATAATCTAAAACCCGACTACATTTCTGAACTCAACATAAAATTCCAGTTGAACATCTTCAAAATTCAGAAAGTCATCAGCGATCTAATGAGTTAAATTAGAAAATTTTTTGAAAAGGTGACGAATTGTGAGGGATCTTTCACAAATAATCTGTTTTTATCATAAGTCACGCTGAATGATTCTAAGAAAATGATGCAAACTTGCGAACGATCCCTCTCGATTCGTCTTCTATCAATGAATTGTTGAAAGTCGGATCATTAGACAGCTGATAACTTTCTAAATTGTTAAGATATTCAACTGGAACTTTTTTTTATCACGAGTTGAGGAATCTAGTTGAGTTTTAGATTGTGAAATTTATAAATTGCTATACTTTGCGCATGCGGAGTAAAAAATTATTTGCTTTAAATATTTATATTTTATTAAATTTTCAATATTTTAATTTAAAATTTTTAGTATTATACTTATCTTGTATGCTGTCAAAACTTCTGAAAGTTTGATAAGCTTTGATAGAAAACTTCGCGTATTATGAGCCAAAAATCTATTTCACTTTGTATATCACTTTTTCTCGTTTTAAACTGATATTAGCGTTATTTTTGGAGAGGGCATTCATTCTCAATCAATTTTGTGGGTTGTCATAAAAGCTTTCAGGTTAAATTTCACTTTCGAAATCAATTCAATCATTGTGGTGGATATAAGCCTTGAAAACGAGAAACGTTCATACTTTCTACCTCAAGGCAGCAATGTTAAAATATAATCGGATTTTTAAGTATTTAAATGATTTGACATGTTAAGAATTCAGCCTTTTTTTTTGAGGGGGGGGGGGGGGGCTGTGTAAGAATTTTTCTTAGATAAATTTAAATAGTCTCAAAAAATATGCTTTTAATGCAAGTTTTTTTCTTTCAAGAACGTCATAAATTTTAATATTATTAGTACAACTACTTAGACAAGTTCATCACTAACTTGAAAAATGTGTTACGAGAAGATAACACACTGTCATTTTCTACTCAACGATTTAACTTGAAGTTTTTGGAAATTATTTAAGTCAGTAGGGGAGACCGGGGATAGTTGTTACAGTTTTTTTCAATATTTTTTACGCTAAACTATTTCAATTTCTTACACGCGCGAAACTTAAAAATGCATCTAGACTGTTTAGCATTAATAACATATTTTTTTTTAATGATTAGAAGCCACTACTCCAAAATATTTCAAGTTTTTTTTAATAGATGTAGATTGTAACAACTTACCCCACCACGGGGCATGTTGTTACATTATATGGGGTTAGTTGTTACATGTGATATATTTTAGTAATGAAATTTTTATGGTTAAATCATCATGACTTTTTTTTTCTTACTTTTAATAGATGCAACCGCTCCATTTTTTTTTCTATTCTTCTTTTTCGAACTTCTTTTCATGTTATAAATGCGTCTTCGTATGAGTTCAAACTGTGGTTAAAACATCGCGAACATGTCATATACTTATTCCACAACTCTCTTTGCACAATGAAGTCACTTTTATCTTCAGTGAAATGCAATTTAAAATTTATGACACTTTGCCTTTTAACTTCTAACGGACATACGTGTATGCACGCATTTCTTTTTTCTTACTTAGCAGTAAAAAACAATGCTCAATTGTTCAAAAATGAACTTTCTTTACAAGAAAATAACTTAGATGAAATCATTTTTAAGTAAAGAATTATATTTTTTTAACTAAGAAAATTAAAAAGAAAGGAAAACGTTCTCAGGAATCAAAGTAGAAAAAAAAACCAAGTATTTAAGTTTGTTTTACATAAATGACATTTAATTAATTTTTGTAAGGGTCATCAGTACAAAAATTCATTCTCTCTTAAACCATTTTTCTGTTGCAATAAAATGAGATTCCAGTGAAACGCTTAAATTCTAGCTAATATTCCTTGGGAATTTCGATAAAGTCATAACCAAGACACATACATTTCCAAAAAAAAAAAAATTGCCCAGCCCCAGGAGAAAGGGTATTTATAAATGTAATCTGACTTTTTTTATTTACTATCATAAAATACAAAACATTCAGATATATATAAAAAAAAATTTTTTATGAATAAAAGGTATTGCTTTATTGCAATTATCATTCAAAACAAACTGTAATTCTTTATGAAATGTCAAAAGAAAAAACAAACCAATAAAATATATATCTGAGGGAAAAACAAAAAATGATGAGAATAAATTTTAGCAAACATTTTTCAACATCATTGCGAAAAGTTAAATAAATCTTTACCTCCTTCTTAGCTACGTGTCATACATTATTTCTTATTAGTCAAGGGTTCCTGGGAAGTAAACATTTTAAGAATTAAGATAAATCAAGTAAATTAACTTATTTTGTCACGTTACATTGTAAATTTCATATTTTTGTTGAAGATGATAATAAATATGCAGAAAGCCGCTTTAAATTGACAGTTGCTGTAAAAGAAAGGCAGGCTATTTCTTTTCTGATGTTTTCAACCCGTTAATTTATTTGGTACCTACTTTCATGCTTCAAATATAATTAAAACTTTCCGCACGAACATTTGGATGAAGGTGATGAAGCTTTTTTATCATTCTTAGAATAAAGGCATTTAGGAGTAAAATATGTTATTTTCCTTCAAATTAATGGTGTGTGTTTTCTTAAAGGGATGCCGTGTTTGTTAAAGTACTAGGAATAAGGATTTTAATGCTATTGTTTTAAAGTTTTTTTTATAGTATGGGTCGTGTTATGCTAAATAATTACGTTAAGAGATATCCTAGGCTAGAGCAATTTTGAGTAAAATTTGATTTTCTGAATAATTTTATTTCTTAGCATTTCTAAACAAGCAAAAATATATTTAATTAAACGTTGAGTATTTTGAATGTGGCTAAGAATATTAAAATGCTTAGAATTTAAAGACTATACTTTGTGCAGCAAAAAAAAAAAGTTATCAGATGGTTAATATTTAATGGATCATACATATTTAAAAATAAATATTACCGCACTAAATAGCATGAACTTTCAAATAACTGAGTAAACGTGTTCCAGGGTTACAAGAAACCCCTTTTCCAATACAAAATAAGTGAGAGAATATGTATGAAAATACAACTGACAAAAGAGTGTGTTGTAGTACCAAAACACGTGTCTGCATTTCTCTGCAAACTTGTGTTTCAACTCTGTAATACTTTCTTTCGCTTTTTTGCTCAAAGGTATTTTTTTATCTCTAGTACAAATGCTTAACACAAATGACTGAAACACATCCGCAATGACTCGATACATATAGTGAAAAACTTTAAATCTGCATAATAAAACACAATTTTATGTGACTAAATTATACATTTAATTGGTTGAAGTAGTGACTGAATTTATGTTTGAATTGCGTTTTATATATAACAATGAATAGAATCAAATTTCCTGACATTTGCGAAGAAGTTCTTGTACTGACATTTACAAAAACGTGCCATAAATTCGACAGTCATGTTTTAAAATAATTACTTTTGAAATTTTAAGCATTACTATGTATTTATTTTGTTAGAATAGTAATAGCGAATACGGACAAAAGATGCTGCAGCTTAATTTAAGAATATTTCGTATAAATGGAAAATTATCATATAAACTTTGTGCTACGATATGATTAAAGTGAAAAACCAACGTAAATAAAGCACACATTTAGAAGAAAATACAGCATATAGTTATTTCAAGGCTACAATCCATCGGTGCAAAAAGCTCACCAACACAACCGAAGATCGCGAGAGAACTGACCCTCAGACAGACAGAGACTGAGTTTTCTCGCGACTTTCGGTTGTGTTGGTGAGTTTTTTGCACTGATGAAAAGGCTCCAGTGTAGCCTTGCTGTATTTTTTTTCAAAATTTGTGCTTCATTTACGTTGTTTTTTCACTTTAATAATTCGTATAGCGTTATCGCGCTTAAGTAATGTATTATTGATATCAATTACTGGAGGGACAATGATGTAGCTGACATGAACCCGTGATTCCTTTTTGAGTAAACTTTTGCACCTGAGTAAAAAAAATGACCTCTGTTGTAATCCATCTTCTTTTTGAGCTAAAAAGGGTTTAAAGCGGCCTATTCTCAAAACATAGGATTTTTTTTTTATAAAGTACTAGCAAAAATAATCGGCGTTGCCCGGGTTAGCAATAATTATGAATAGCAATCGTTACTTGCATTTGTTTTCTGTTTTAAGTGAAAGAACTTAAAACACACCATTTTGACATGATTTAAAATCTAGTTTCTTCCTTACCCATAAAACTAAAGTAGCATTAAGTAAAAAGAGCAAAACAGTATTCATTTAGAAACGAAAACACAAAATTTAAGCGTATACAAATTTGAAGAATATCCGAAATATGAAATTAAACTTCACATGTTTAAAAAGATTTATCAGTTAATTTTTTTTTCTACATGGAGGCTTACCTTCTCTGTATGTCAATTGAAAAACGAAATGTTTAAAAAAAATGTAGCCGCGCGCCCGTGATCCCCTTAAACTTGCTTCAGTAATTTTGGAAATTTTCAATTATTGTGGGTTCTTGGTGCGATTTAAAATGTTACCGAATTTGTGGGAATCGTTTTGGATAATACTCCCCTTCCTTACTTTGTAAAACGGCATGTTACTAATTTTTGTTAAACAGATATTGTCGCCATATGCTAAGATACTTTTGGTCACCATAAAATGGCGATAAACAATTTCATCCGAAATGTTTCCAAAATAAGTAGTAAAATTTGGCGATGGTTTGAATTTGTGCACAAAGTCACATTTAGTTTTTGTGCGCTGTTTATGGATTTGCCTAATTTAGTTGCTAGATTATTTTACCGCAAAAAAAGTTTTTAAAGATTCTTTGATTGACGATATTTTGTTTACATGGTGAAAGCTGACAAACATTATTACGTAGTCTTTGACTTCAAAAACCGCGACAGTTGAAAAAACTGCCAAATGCATCCGCTACTAAAATCTTTCTGCATAAATTTTGGCGATTTTTCTGCTGTTAGATTGGATAATTATTAAAAAATCCAATCAGCACAAATAATAATAATAAAAACCCATTAATTACACTAAAGTTCCGTTTAAATGGAAAATAATCAACCAAATCTAGTTATTATTAGCCAATCTTGGGGGGGGGACGTTACTTTCAGTTTTGACTTGAGAAAAGCCTCAAACAGACAGACGAAACGCAAAAACATTCAACAATTCTAACTATGAACTGGGAGTTGAGATGATACACTAAATAATGAATTGAGTTGAAGAAAGCCTTCGAACATGGAACAAAAAAAGCTCATTACTTGTTTTTCATACAACTTAGAACTTTCTAACAGATGCCGTCTTCAGCAGAAAAATAAGCGCTTTCGATGGACACATAATTTTAATATGTGCACTTATTTTTTCACCGTCATATTGGGGCATTTATGCGAAAATTTGGACAAATTAGAATAGAAAAGGAACTATCAATCGGATTTTTTTCGAACTGATCTACAAACCTCCTCAGTACCAAAAAGAACAAACGGTGAATGTTTCAGCTAAATCTGCGGGGTAGTTTCTGAGATCTTAGGGAACAAATTTACCAAGATCCATTTAGATATATATAGACTAAGCTATTATACTTTTTAAACACATAAAACGTTCAAAACCTGGATACTTATGAAGTGGAAAAAACGTTCAGATTTGAGTTAGAATGAGGGTTTCAGTTTTAAAATATCGTCAACAGTCCCTCTAAAAATATCTATCTGAATAAGGAAAGTAGTCATCCCCCCTTCCTCCCTTCGGAATAAGAAAAATTTTCAAAATAACAATCAGCATTCTGTTTTTGATTTTGGTTTATCCCCAGTTTTGCCGACACTTCAAACTTCCTCCCGCCTTTAATATTTTAATATATCAAAAGGTATGATTAAATCAGAAAACGGGGGGAGGGGGCCGAAATGTCGGCTAAACTGAGAAGACACCCCTTTTTAACCCCAGCAGAATTGGCACAATAGCTTCAAAAAAATTCCTTTTAATGAATACTCGAAACGTCATCTTAGAATATCGACGTCAGTACCTCAAAATCAACATCAGCATCAACCATTCTGAAATAACGATAACGGCTCATCTAAAAATCTCCATTACATTAAAATTAATAGTAAAAATCTTCATTAATACAGCTAAAATCCATGTCTTCGGCGGCTAACAAAAATTGTAAAACGGTCTGTTACTAATTTTCGTCAAAAAGATATTGTCGCCAAATCCTGAGATACTTCTAGTCACCATAACATGGAGCTAAACATTTTCATCCAAAATGTTTCCAAAATGAGTAGTAAAATTTGGCGATTGTTTGAAAATGTGCAAAAAGAAAAATTTATGGAAGTTTTTGTGCTCTTTAATGGATTTGCCTAATTTAGTTGATGGTGGATTATTTTACATTTTGAAAAAAGTTTTGAAGGTTCTTTTAATGGCGATATTTTGTTTACATGGTGAAAGCTGAGAAACATTGGCTTCAAGAACAGCGACAGTTGAAAAAATTGCACAAATGTATTCGCATAAGCTACTGAAATCTTTGCAAAGAGTTTGGCGAGATTTCTACTGGTAGATTGGATCATGAGTCTGATCAGCACAAATAATAAAAAATATAACAATAATTTCATTAAAGTTCCATTTAAATGGAAAATAATCAGCCAAATCCATTTATTATCAGCCAATCTTGTGAAAAAACGCTACTTTAAGATTTGACTTGAGAATAGCCTCGAACAGTCACACGAAACGCAAAAATATTGAACAGTACAACAATTCTAGCTATCAACTGAGAGTTGAGATGATACACTAAATAATAAATTGGGTTTAGGAGAGCCTTCGAACAAGGAACAAAAAAGCTCATATCTCGTTTTTCATACAACTTAGAACTTTCTAACAGATGCCATCTTCAGCAGAAAAATAAGCACTTTCGATGGACACATAATTTTAACATGTGCACGTATTTTTTCACCGTCATATTGGGGCATTTATGCGAAAATTTGGAAAAATTAGAATAAAAAAAGAACTATCAATCGGATTTTTTTCGAACTGATCTACAAACCTCCCCAGTACCAAAAAGAACAAACGGTGAAAGTTTCAGCCAAATCTGCCGGGTAGTTTCTGAGATCTTAGGGAACAAATTTACCAAACTCCTCTTTTATATAGATAGATTGGACGAAATATTTTGATTTAGGCAGCGATTGCATACAGTGCATACACAATACAATATATATATATATATATATATATATATATATATATATACAGGGGCGGCATTTCACCATTTCATTTGGGGGGTCGAGTTTCTTAAATATGTATAACCCCAAAGCGAAACCAAACACATTAGTTAACAAGAAGTTGTCGTGAAATCGGTTTAGTATGAATAAAATTAGTGTTTAGAAACAATTAAAATTTTGATTCATTGACTAAAAAGTTATCATACAAAACACCTCGCTACTAAAGTTTTTATACCTTTCGGAAAAGTTATAATGCATGATTTTTGGAATTCGGAAGAGCAGGGGAATCGTGTTACTAATCTATCAGTGCCCAATGTCGTGATGTTTTGCCAGTTCAGCTAAATGAAAAAGTCCCCCCCCTCCCCTTTGTGCTTCGAAAATATTTCTCTAACCTCCTGAGACATTAAAAAAAAATCTTTCTCTACTAGCTAAGCTGATTGTAATAGTTAAAAAATAATTGAAGTAACACAAAGTTATGTATGAAAACACTTTTTATATATTGCTCTTCAAAATCACCCTGGCTACTTCAAAAACTGTGAGGGGCTTAAACTTTTCATCATTGAATAATCTAGTCATGTCGGTGCTCTCAGCTTCAATGAGACATCATTTGCCTCCAGCTCTGTTATTCACTATTCCAGACTTATGAGTCCATAACAAGGACAAAGCTGCAGTCTCTGGATGTGAAAACCATTCTGTCGGTATATTGCTTGTAACTTTTCTTGCCTCATGCTAAAAATTTTACTCACACAGTTGAAACATTTTATTTTTCGTTTTCAAAATCCAATCCTTTTTTTTTCGCGCCTCTTTAAAATTGGCTTGGAGGAAGAATTTTTTTGAAATATTTCACGATTGATTGAAATATACATTTATAAAAAATCTATTTTCAGTTTCAATTGTAGATTGAACTGTGGTAGTAGGGTGCACAGATTAATTGTAGATTGAACTGTGGTTTGAATAGTCGAGTAGCGGATTGAAGATATAGATTTTGATAGAGTAAAGCATTTTTCAAAAACCTTTTTCCGATGCAAACAAATTGGATAACAATTCAAACGAAGTCATACATGCTAAAGGGCATGAGCTTTTTCACCATTGAAAGAATCGTTTTGCAATAATTTTCCAGTCGTCAAATCACTGCTTTAAAGTTACAGAGAAATGTTTTTACCGTTTTAACTCTTGAAGATTATCTTGTGTCATTCCGCGATTGCATAATTATAGAGCCCCATGAGAGGTATTTGGTTGATATGTCTTTTTTTATTCAATAATCACATGAATTTTTAAGAAGTTTCTATGAAAGCATCGTAATGTACTGAGCAGCTGAAACGTGTTTCTAGCAGAAGAAAGCGATGAACGCTCATTAAATAAATATACACTTAAAAAATGAGCGTAAACGTGAATGTAAAATATCAAGGAATTTTCTTGTGAAAACCATGCTGCCACACCACTTTTCACGAGCCTCTCCTATTGTTACACTGGGCACACAAGTGTGAAATATTTAGCCTATATGAGACAGTGTCTTTTTTAGTTAAAATTAACCATGGTTCTCTACCAGTTTTCTATGTTCTGAAAAAGTCAAAAATACTTCATGAATTCCTAAGTCAGCTTCATGAATTTCTAAGTCAATCAACCAAATAACGAAAAACACTTTTTCTAGTCTGATAGTGTGTCGAGTTTCATCAAATAGTTGCTGAGAACCAGCGAGATTTCCTTTAATGAATACTGATTTCCAACTTACATAAATTGAAATCACCCATTTTCCATCATTCTGCTCAAAAAATTTGGGGGTGCGACCGCCCCCTCTTGACCCCCCTATTTGCCGCCCCTGTATATATATATATTCCTTATTTGTATGGGAAAAAAATCGGAATTCAACAAGTGACGCCCCCTAGTTTTGTGACACTATAATAAAAAGTAACGCGTGCAAAATTTGAACTCGATCGGTCAATAATAACACGTGCCCCTAGGCCGTTGAACTTCAACACTTTTGATAATTTTCCCACAAATCTTCGAGTTTTTACCTCTTAGGTTTGCAAAATAATTTTACAGTGAGGTAGCACTAAAATTAATCTTTTTAATTACTTTATATCATCTAAAGATTTTACGTTGAATAAGAATGAAATAATGCTTTAGAAACTGTCCTTAATCGTACCTTTTTCTCAATGTATCTCGATACTGTGTATTTTTTTCGATAATCTTGGACAGTCTGTAAAATAAATTGTTTTTTTTTTTTTTTTTTTTGACTCATATTCGGTAAATTAGTTGCGAAATTTTTCGATTAAAATTGTGCTCCTCTTTCAGTTGTCAGCATTCTACTTACTTTTTTCTTTCTTCTTGCCTTGAATTTTGGTTGTATTTGTTGTATTTGGTAGTTTTGAATTTTGCTTCATTTTTGCCTTGTTACTGTTTTAATTTGATTTGTATTTTTGATAATAATTTGTTCTTATGTACTTTGTTATTTTGTTTTTGGAATGTCTCAAATCAATAGGTTTTGCAATCTTCGTATTAAGAAGTTTCGCTTTTTGAACCACTTAAAATTTCTTCAAGAATGTAGGCGCAGGAGAGTTATTCCGAATTTTATTTCTTTGAAATGTAACTTACCACGTTCTGTAAAAATTGATAAAGTTATTTTTCGGTCGAAATTGGCTCTACTTAGAGCTTCGATCCAAGAAACTAGGAAACGCCTCTCGTTCATTGAACGTGAGCTCTATGATTTGCATCTCTCTATTTCAAATTCTATTTCTGATTTTGATTATGTTGATAGAACTTCTTGGTCTAGAACCCTTCGTTCTACGGAGAATCATCAAGTTGTTTTGAAAAAGAAATTAGCTAAACTTTGTAGAAATTCGAAAGTTGTTCCTTCGGAAAATTTACCAGTGGTAAATAAAAATGTTGTCGTTAATATTTCAAGTGTTCCTTTAAATAGTTCTCAAATTAATGCTCTAAAATGCAATGATAACTTTGCTCTAGCCAGCAAACCTTCTTTTTCTAAGCTTATTGCTCCTATTGAGAAAGCTTTTAAATTTAGTGCCTTATCATCCAATCAAAAAGATTGCGTTAGGCATCTTATTGCTTCTAATGTGGACTTTAATTCTAGAATTTCCAATCCCGTCTTTACTAATACTGTTCGGCGTACTGTAAAGAATTTAACTTCTAATTCAGATATTGTTGTTACTAAAGCTGACAAGGGTGGTCAAATTGTTGTTCTTGACAAATCATCTTATGTTGACAAAACTAATGATTTGATTTCTTCTGGTCCATACTTAGAGATTTCTAAAGATCCTAGTGAAAATGAGTTAAAGACTATTTCTTCGGCTGTCAAGTCTGTTCAGTCTATTCCAATAAATGTTAAACGCTCTGTTATTCCTTCTATTGCTAATTGCGCTAGATTTTATGCTTTACCCAAGGTACATAAAGCTGGCATTCCTTTCAGACCGATTGTTTCCAATATTGGTACGGCTTCTTATAAACTTGCAAAATATTTAGTCTCTGTGTTTTCTCCTCTTATGAGTAATAATGTATTCACTGTAAAAAACTCTATCGAGTTTGTCAAAAAAATTCAGAATTGCGTTCCAAATAATTCTTTTATGGTTTCTTTTGATGTGAACTCATTATTTACGAACGTTCCGGTCGAGTGTTCATTGTTATGCCTTCAGAGTAGACTGTCTGAATTTCATTTTACCTCTAAGGAAATTGAGGATTTAGTTTTCCTTACTCATACTTGTCTAAGGCAAAGTTCCTTTGTTTTTAATGGTAAATTTTATACTATGTTGGATGGTTTGGCAATGGGAAACCCACTTAGCCCCATCCTTAGTGATATTTACATGCATTACTTTGAGGTCAAGTTGTTTCAGAAACTACAGTTTCAATTCTATGTTCGCTATGTTGATGACTGTTTTGTTCTTATGAACCACGGTCAACTAAGCATTGATGATGCTTTATCCATTTTAAATTCCATTGATCCTCATATTCAATTCTCTTGTGAAAAAGAACAGAATAATTGCCTTCCATTTCTGGATGTTCTCGTTTCTCGAACTGAGTCCGGTTTTGAAACTACGGTTTATCGTAAACCTTTTGCTGTTTCCTTACCCCCACATAGATTATCGTCTCACCCTCCTAATCAAAAATATTCAGCTTTCAACACATATGTTTATCGTGCAATGAATATTTGTTCTTCACCTGAGCTTCTTAATGCGGAACTTAACTATATAAGAGCTGTGGCTGTTGATAGAGACTATCCGCCCACCTTAGTTGATTCCATTTATAAAAAACTTTGCAAAAAATCTCAAAATGTTGTTCTTAATAGAACTTTTAACACTAAGAATTTAGTTGTTCTGCCTTTCTTCCCTGGTATCAGTTTTCAGGTTGCTAAGATTCTGAAGCGATTCCAATTCCAAGTGGTATTTTCTCCTATTAATAAACTTTCTTTCTCTTCTCTTAAAGATTCTATTCACCCTCTTAATTGCTGTGGGATCTATAAAATTGTTTGCAATTGCGGACTCGGATACATCGGACAGACCCGCCGTTCTTTGAAATTTCGGTTAAAAGAACATCAAAGCTATGTGAGAAAACAACAGCTGAATAAATCCAGTATTGCTCAACACTGTTGGGAATCGAATCACTCTTTTGATTTTAACTCTTATCAAATTATCCAAAAATGCCCCAATTCGTTGGATCTTGATTTTTGGGAATCTTTTCACATCCTGAGGAACCGTTCTAATTTAGTTAACGATCTTACTGCAATTCCCTATTTTTCCTCTGTGTGGACTCCTTTGTTAAAATTGGTTTAGATTTTCTATTATTTTTATGTAAACGTCGTACATTTCTTACTTTTATTTTTTCATTTTTTGCTTTCTTATTTCGTTTTGTGATTAACTAATTCCAATATGTTTATCCTTCACTCTGTTTTTTCTGCATTTCTCCATTTGATACATTGCTTCCATACATAGTTTTTCCCGCTGGTAAATTTATTGCTAATTTATTCAGAGTGGTTTCATTTTTGGACTTTTTGCATTGTTTATGGGTTTTCTTTTAAAATTTATTACTTAACGGTTTTTTCCTGATGGAATTATATAATAAATTTTGTCTCCATGTGTCATTTTATCTTTTTTGTTTTGTTTAATTTCTATTTTTTGATATTTATACTACCTCCTGTTCCACCGTGTTGCTTTTCTCGGATGACTTTTCATCCAAAAGCTCACACTTCTTTGCATTGAAAAAGGTGTTCCTTGTAACACCGAAACACGTGTCTGCAATCATTTGCAAGTTTTGTGCTTAATAACGTTGGATTACTGACATTTTAATCTTTCAGTTGTATCATTCACAATTTTAAGTATTTTAACGATCTTTCTTTCGTTTAAAGAGTTTCCTTCATTTTGCCGTGAATCAGGATCAAATAGAAAAAAATCTTTTAGTATTTGTAACTTATAAAACAGTTTTATTGACTCGTCATTGATTCTATGAAGAGGAAGATCTTTACCAAGAAAGTATTCCAAATCATCTACAGTCATCTGAAATTTGTTAAACAGTCATGAGACACGTCTTACTTATCACAAGAACTTTTTGGACTAGTGTTTTCCTATCTTCAAAGTTAATTACTTCATCCAATACGGAAAAATCTACTAGTTTATCCCCTAAATAATATAAGTGATTTATAAATTTTCCAATCACTGCTTCTGCTGCATGTTTGTCGTCTTTTTGTACGCTGCTAGTTTTTCAGACATATTATATTATTCAAAGGAGCCTCGATTGGATTGCTGCGAAAAACCATATCTTCATACAGCATTTAATTGTAAAACAGCTTTATAAAACAGCATTGAAGGGCTTTCTTTTCTTGTAAAGTCAATTTAAATTGTTTCCTAAATATAAAAATTTTCAAACAAAAATTCCTTTTGCCACCTATGTGGCTCAGGGATGAGCTCCAGGTTGCCGAAAACATATCCCTGTAGGAGGAAATTCTCCAGGAAGTATTATTACAAGTTATGAGAATTATCTGTAATCTTTCTCAATTCCGCTTTTTATGAACAATAAATAATATGTCACCAACTTCGTCTTTTAGAAATTAAGTGGTATATGTACTTGATTGAAATATTATAAGTTCTGAATGATGGAGATCTTTCCACAAAGTTTTGAAGCGCATAAATAATTGAATATCTGATCTAGAACTAAGAAAGGCAAGAACTTCTTTAAGGACACACTGTGCAGTACGATTTCAAGTGCATGATGATGGCAATCCCAATGTAATATATCACCGCTCAGTTTTTGCTCAAAAAAAAATTGCATGCACAATTCATTGGTATTACAAGTCGTTGTATCAAACACTATAGCTAGGGCAGTTAGTAATAAAGAGCTATCATATAAGATATCACAAGTAACTGAAGAAATATCTAAGGAATTCCGTGTAGCTGTTCAATATTAGGACCTGGAGCTATCACGGTAATCCTGTCGGCGTTCTTTTTCCAGTTACATCTGGATGTAACTTTGTATCCCAGTGAATAACTTCAAAATCTAAATTTAAATTTATGAAATTTAATTTTACCTCTCGAAGATTTTCTCTTGCTCTCTTAAGGAATGTACCACTGATCACTAGGTCATTTACATTCAAATTTACTGCATCTATATAGGCTGTAAATAAATGAACAACATCTTTATCCCTAATATGGTATTTGTCTGACAGTGATGAAAGGCGAGCAGATATCAATAGTTGTCAAGCTTTTTTGCATTGAGTTAGACCAGCTGTAGAAAACAAAAGTTCAACAGTTTAGGATAGATATCCATTTCGGTTTCTAAATCTTGTGAATCGCAAGAATTTGATGATAATAAAGGACTATGTACTGAAGTAGAAGAAAATTAATTTAAAATATAGATTTCTACATTGTTCTGATCTGGATATATTTTTTTAATTTATAATTTAGCTATGAAAAATACAGTATATTTTTATGTTAGGAGTAATCGAGCATTTTTCGAAATTTATATTTTAAAATTAAAAATTGTATAAGCATTTAGTTATGTTTATAACTAAAGAACAGCGCATTAAAATTTAATTGCCAATACTTATATTTATAGCATTGAAACCTTGCGACTCTATTTTCCACACCTATTACATACACAGGGAAATTTGTAAATCAACATTGCAAAGCCTGGAGGAGGCAATTTGTTGCTGTCAAAGATCATTCATTAATGGTCTAGGCCATTCATTAATGGCCATGGAATCCCTTGTGTCTATCTTGGTGGGAAGAAACATTCCCCTGCTGCTTGGTTGGAACAAGCGCAGAAGAGCGGTACGCTTGACCCAAGGCCATTGGTATATATGTACCCTCTGTAACATGTTAAATTTTACAGAATGAAGGTGAGAGAATGATCGGTCTGGAGGTAGCAGCACCTATTGAGGTTCAAAATTACTTTAAATATAAAACGTTAGAATTATTTTTACATAAAAATGAGAAAATCCGCAATTTTCTCTTCGAAACTCAAAAAAAGGGGCTCTAGGGGCACGTGATAATATTCATTGATTGACTTAAGATTTTGCAGGGATCATTTATTTGTATAATGGAACAAATTGAGGGGGCGTCGCGTAAAATATCTGCAATTTCAAAAATAAGGACCACCCTATTATATATATATATATATATATATATATATATATTTTTTTTTTGATGATCAGAAAATCATTTTACTAACCTTATTGAAAAATCATTTTTTTGTCGTGATAATTAAGTGAATTTAAATTTGTCACGAATAAAAATCATAAAATTTTATAAATGAAAAATTTAATTTGAATTTAAAAAATTTTTATCAGTCAATATGAGAGCAGCAAGGACTGTCAGTGATACGAGCTCTCTCACAGACAGTGGTCATTTGGATCACATTCACATAAAGTGTAGATAAAAAAAATTAAATGAAAACTAACCGCAGTTCTGAAATCAGCATTTGTATTTAAGAGTCCGTTTTTTGGATTAGGCAGGCTGGATAGTTGACATTTTTGATTTTGCCGAAAATTTCAGGATATGTCCCTTATTTAAAACTACTAAACACGTTTTTTTTTTTTTTTTTTTTTTTGCAAAAAAAAAATCTAAGTTTTTGGAGGTTAAAGTTGGATTTTGTTCGTTTTTTCAAGAAAAACATGCCAATTTACATAGACAGTACTTTTTACTTTAAGAGTGAACCGTGGCACTGGCAATTATTTTCTGTTCTACTATATCATCGATATATGTTAGTAAATACATAATTTGTGGCTGACTCCTTACGCAAAGGTCAGGGGTTATTCAAAATTCTATGAAAAAAAGTTTTTTTCTGCAACTTTGACCGTCGAAATCTTCTTGCGCCAACCGTGAACCACAGGAGTATTTATGTCAGTAAATACATACCGAAGGGTAGTATCCAAAAAGAGAAAGATTCGTGTAACTGACATTTGGTGCACTGAAATATTTGACTATGAAATTGCAGAAATCGCAAAATTACATGACTTTGAAGGTCATTAATTTCTTGCGCCAAGAGTGAGCAGATATGAAACTACCTGTAGAAGACTTAATTGTCTCAGAAACACAATCAGTTCACAAACCTATTGCTAGTGTTTTAACTTTTATATAATTTGGCTCTAAACTTTGCTCAATGAGTGTTTTTTGGCACTTGTGCAAAAATGCCAGTTACCTGGAATTACATTAAAAAATTTCGATCACGTCAATTTTTTTTTCAAAACTCATGTAATCATATACTCATTCATCATTGATTCATCAAAAAGGAGCCTCAAAGCTGTCTTGTTGCATAATGGAAATACATTTGCATCACTTCCTATGGGACACTCGATGAATTTGGAAAAAAAACTATAACGCTTCGGCTATGATTCTTGAGAAAATCAACCATCAAGAACATCACTGGATGGTTTGTGGATACTTCTAAATACTAACGATGTTGTTGGGCCAGCAGGCAGGTTATACAAAACATTTCTGCTTCTTATGCAAGTGGAACAGTGCAGACAAGGACCTCCGATGGACAAAAAAACGACTGGCCACGTAGGGATGGTTTAATCCCCAGGGAGAATAACGTTATTAAGACGACCTTGGTACCACGTGAAAAGATTTTATTACCACCTCTGCATATTATATTAGGGCTTATGAAGCAGTTTGTAAAATCACTGCAAAAAGATGGGTAATGTTTCACATATCTGTTTCAAGTTCCTAAAACGGTCTG
Organism: Uloborus diversus; assembly: GCF_026930045.1. Classification (NCBI taxonomy): domain Eukaryota; kingdom Metazoa; phylum Arthropoda; class Arachnida; order Araneae; family Uloboridae; genus Uloborus; species Uloborus diversus. The sequence continues at coordinate 14,304,659 of NC_072735.1, forward strand.
CAGCCAAGCTGAAAGAGGGAGTTTTATTGTGCGAATCATTTTGGCTGCATACAAAGCTCAAAGTTGCAAGATGAGCTTAAAAAATTGGTAGTCTTTAGTGGAGAGCAATGCGAGCGATTTCATCAGGATGTCCGTGATATAGATAAACGCTACCAAGGAACATGGAATGCTTGCTGACTTCTGCTGGATGATCAAGCGGAAAGTGGAAAGCGAAAACATGTTTGGTGGAGCATAAAAGAGAAGAAAAGGTTTCGCAGACAACAAGAGTGAACACAGAATGTGAAATGTATCCTGAACTAACTGCTTGTGTATTTTGGAGATAGTATTTTTAGATTCATGTAATAAATTTGGAGTATTTTTCATCGCTATTATGATATTTTTAATGCTTTACACCGCTGTTATTTTCTCAAAAACTGCATGTGATGGGAGGGGGGGATGGAGGTTTGTTTTGTATTCAGCATCCTCGAAAATATAAAGTTTACCAAAAATATTCCATGCAGCTGAAAAAAAAATTCTTTTTGCAGATCTTTGTAATTAGTGGATATTTGTTGGTAAAATGCATGAACTTGATCATTCGTTCAAGAAAGTCAGATGAATGCTTGCTTTTTGCTAATGTGTAACCTTTCCAGCAATTACTCTAAAACATACAAAAAATACTGGTGTAACCTTACGCTGAAATGAGTTAGATGTTATGCTACTGTTATATTACCATGGTGTAACCTTCCACAAGCGATGTGTAACTTTACATCTGCCATATCATTTAAGTTACTCCGGAGCAGAGGAGGCAGCTAAGCTGCCACCGATTTCATTGGGTAAGGTTACACAATTTGTTTTAGCGTTGACCGATTGGGAAAAACTCCGAGAAGACCTATCACAGTTTTCATTGTCACGTGAGAATTCTTTTCATCCTCATTGGAGGGATCATTCAATACCAATCCTTTCATTATAAACATGGTTAATGTTGTTAATGTTCAGGTAAGTTAACTAGAGCTGCATAAACTAAATTTCATCCAAAAAAGTTATAAAGAACATTTTAATTTTATTAAAATCCCACGGAATGACGAATTCTGATACGGAAATCAAACAAATCCTCATTCAGGTTGACATCTAAGGAGCTACAGTTTAATATCATCTAGCTCCTGAGTGCCTAAATCTTCAATACAAATACTCTTACCATGATACGTGAGGATCATTTTTCGTTGCTATTTGTATTGACGACAAATATTGATGCATTTAAATTTTGTTTGTTTAAAACAGAAAAAGAACGAGTGATAAATATTTCTTCTTTCATGATTGTCTCAAATTTGCATATTTTAAACCGTAGTTTTATCTTTAAACATACTTTGGGAAATGTTTTATCAACAAACTGTGAAACGTAAACAGTGCATGATAAAAGAAAGTAAACAAAGAAATCATTTTGCATGAAATCGATTTATTGTGTGGAAGCAAACAAAAAAATCGTTAAGTATTTTTTGCATTTTTAATACCACAATTATTCATTTTTGAGCAATCACGATTGCTTATTGATCTCACTTAAAAAGTTTTGAATTCCTATGATTTTATTTTTCCCCACGCCTCCCTCTGCACTACCACTGTCGGCCGTCCGCCTCACGATGCTGCTCCTCTAGCGAAAACCGTCTCCAGGTTGCATGACTTACTTGCCTACACATACACCTACACACACAAACACATACACACACATACACCTACGCACACAAACATATACACACTCCAACACATACACACTTACATCTACACACAAACACATACACACGCCTATACATACAAACTACCAACACATACACATACCCGCATCACACAAACACACAATTACGCACAAACACACACACACATGCCTATACACACATACGCATGCCCCTCACACACAAACACACATGCCTACATACACACACTCGTGATTGAGAAAAAAAACTGAAGTTAAATTCAAGATGTCAAAGTTCAAATAATTTATTTTTTCTTTCTTACTTGAATTTTTAACGCACATTTTATAGAGTTAAAAATATTTTTCGCTGTTTTTACTATTTTACCTCCTAAATACTTATTGTATTTAGTAGAATATCAAAAGTATACAACACAAAGCTAATTGTGCGTTAAGCCATTTTGAAATAAATTTTTGTATCCAAAGAAAAATGGCTTTGAAGTTTCTAGTTAAAAATTGTACAGCATGCATAAGGAAAAAATACTTTAAACGCTTACTATAGTTGAATGAAAAACGTATTCAAGAAACAAGACATGATTATTATTATATTCTATTTTAAAGTAATACATTGTGCTTCCCAACAAATAAAGGATGAACATTAAAATCTTTTCAAAAATATAAAATTCTTTGGGAAGATAAATAGTGACCATTAAACTCTTTCATTAGCTTTAAACTACTGTTTATTTTTTAAAAAGTATGTAATGACATCGTTTATAAAATTGAATAGCTCCAAAATCCTGAATATTATTTCTAAAAGTCTATCATTTTTTTATTCCTTCAGATAAGCGTCATTATGTTTAAATTAAAAGTGCCCCATAGTTTGCACAAACGATGTTATTATTTATTATTCATTAAGCTGAATTTATTATTAGTAACGAAGTTAGAATAAACCCACATTCAATAACTGAAAAGTTTAAAGATAAATATTAACAATTACTTGGATTAATTGAAAGGGAGAATATTATGAACAGAAATAACAAAAAGGTATAAATAAAAAGGCATTTTCGAAACAAATTTAAAGAATAAATGACTCATTTTTAAAAATTGCTTTGATTGCCATTTATTTATGTGTCCGTTAAAACATAAATTGTGAATAGAGTTTATTCTAATAGAAAAGTGACTCACATAAATGAAAAATATTTCGCTTTATATTCAGGGGCTGTCCATGAAGGATGCTAACATTTCTGACCTCTCCCTCATTGTCGTAAAGTGTTACTCTTCGTCATACCCCCCCCCCTCCCCGCTCATTTTTACATCTCACGCCACTTTTCATAAAAATATTCCCATTAAAAAAGTTAGCATTGTCCCACTTCCTCTTACACACTCCCTCCCCTTTGTCACTACAGTCGGACCCCGACTTACGCGAGGGATGCGTTCCATGACTCCTCGTGTAAGTCGAAATTTCGCGTTGTGGAAAAGTGTTGTGTATATATTATTTTTACTAACAAATCCAATCATTTTAGACATTTAAAAACACTTTTAAATTGTTTTAGACCATTTTTAACTATATATTAATTACCGTTTCTTACATGAAGAGCTGAATTTTTACCATATTTTTAAAAAAAGCTGTATTATTTAACATAAAATACTGTTACAATGCACAAAATCAATGATCGATGGGAGAGAGAGACATAAAAATAAAACAATGCTGTACGTACAGTTTGTAGTAATAATAAAGCACTGCACTGTAAGAGTACTATACAGTAGATGCAATAAGTTTCATTTATAAGTTAAAAATTGAAGGATCGTCATTACAATATATTTTAAACTGCAGTAGCTTTGCATTTACTTTTATAATATTTACCTCTATGGTAACACCCTTCTTTCAGAGTCTCTACAATCAGCAATACAAGAGCAGATTCTAGTTTCATATTGTTTGCATCTAGTTTCATATTGTTGCACCACTCTGCGAGCTTCATATTAAAACTAAGGTCTGGACCTAAACGGATTGCATTCTCTTAACTTTTAGTTGTACGTATGAAAAATTCACTCAAACATAATTGCCGTGCTACCTTCGACCCATTTTCTAGTTGTTCAAGCGCATCAAGTATTTTTACCTTTTCTTGAATTGTTGCAAACTTTCGCTTTTTGTTTCTATCTTCAAACTTTAGATGAAACAGTGTGCCTAGGTGCCACCATATTTCATCACCTTTGATGAAAGTACATTCACGAAGTCAATGTTTAGTTGTCAATAACAAAGTCGAGACTTAGTATCACGATTCCTTTCCAAAAATTTTCGCGTTGAGAGCGAGAAATTTGCTTTAGTTCTAAAATTCGTTGCTCCTGAAAAACTCGCGTTATAGCCATTTCGCGTAAGTTGAATCGCGTTGTAGCGGGAGTCGACTGTATTTCAAGAATCTCCCACCCCGTCCTAGAGTGATATCATTTGTGGACAGTCCCTCACGAGTCATCATTCGCTTAGCAAAAACTGAAGAAAAGACTCCAAGTCAAGTGAAACAACAATGACAAATGATTGACATGTTTGAGTGAAACTTGGTTTCTTCCAATGCTTCGCTTTAACATCTATCACGTGACTTTGCGTCACGAAGGAATGTCTTCACTCCCTCCATCTCTTATCAATGGTCCAAACGACCATGTGACCTCACTATCGTGTGTCATGTGGTATCAACCAGATTCAAATCAGAATGGCTTAATGCTAACGAGGAGACGGTAGAGTTTTTTTTTCCAGAAAAAAAACTTTGAAACATCTCTTGTGTAATTTAAGGGGGTTGATTCTGATTGTGGGTATGTAGTTTTTTTTTTTCAACTTTCCTTTTTTGCTAAATAAATGCGATTGAAATATAGCATACTGTCTGACCACGGATTGTATGGAAAGACAAACTTCCGTTTTACAGACGGAAATGGACAAATCTATTATTTTTTACCAACTTCAGCTTTTGCAGAAGCAGAGTCTCATTCAAATGATCGGAATACGCGCATCAAATTTTTACTTTTCCCCCTTATTCACATAGGTTCGTCTTATCTGGACGTTTGAAAATTCCATGCAATCCGTGGTTGGACAGTACTGGTATATTTTACTAACATAAGTCGAGGTGTATCGGACAGTATCCGAAAAAAAATTCACTAAACTAAGCAGGAGCAGATTAAAATTAAATAAAAAAATTATCATATAAGCTTTCTGCTACAATATGATTAAAATTAAAAACCAACGTAAATAAAGAACAAATATTGAAGAAAATACAGCATACAGCTATTTCAAGGCTACAATGGAGTCTCTTCATCAGTGCGAAAAGCTCACCAACATAACCGAAAGTCGTGAGAGAACTGACAACAACCAGGTGGGCACCTGTATTTATACCAAAGAGGACCAACCAATAGGAGTTCAGGACACAAGACAGCAAACAACCAATCAGCGAACAGCAGGTCAACTCCGGGCTCAGAGCAAGGGGGAGAGACAGCCAATCAGAAGCCAGGAGACAAACAGAGTGAGAAACAACGACGAAACCAAAAGGCAATTATAGAAATTGCTTCCAAATATCATGAAAAAATGGAGTGCTGGAGAAATCATTGACAAGAGAATGGAAATTTTTCATTTAAACAGGAACTATTTCATACACGTAACCCGAATTTAATGCATAAATTTCAACTAATACGCAACCTAAGGGAATGACCAATGACTACAGGAAATTCCTATAAACATTGCATAGCAAAACTACCAATGTATATGATATTGAAATATGACACTTTATGTTACATTTTTATTGCGTAAATTCCGAAAACGGGAAAGTTGTTCAAAAATAGTACCCTTTCATCAGTCTCAACGCCCTCGATATAAATCAAGTTTATTCCGTTGCATCGTAAGAGGTAAGGTATGGAAAATAAAACAATTTTAGTTGAGTGTCACATGTGTTCTAGTGCAGCATTTTCACCCCTTTCAACCCGCTAACCGATTTAAATACCTGAACACATTTCTTGAACCAGTGAAAGCTTTTTTTTTTTTTTTTTTTTTATCAAAGAAAAATATAAAACTAGGTTATGAAGACTCGCTTATATAAACCGGTAACAAGATTTAAAAAGGGATCCATTTTCAATAATATTCAAATGTAAAGAAAAGTAAATATTGTAGTCATTACAGATTTGTAAAAAAAATGCAGAGTAAAGTTACAGAAATATATGAGAAGTAACACTGCACTGCAAAAAAATAAATAAATAAATAAATAAATAAATAAATAATAAGGAAAGAAGCATTTGTAATTGTTTCTGACACTATTCTTGCAGATTATAACCTAAAATGAAGCACTGAAGGCGAATATTATTACCGCTCCCCCCCCCCCTAAATGAATAAATAAATTAAAATTAAATTTCAGAACTTAAAATTCCGGTAAAGTTGAGCAAATATATATATACAAAATATCAAATCCGTGCAAATTGATATAGCAAACGAGTAGTTCATTAATTTTACTAGCAGCATCAAAAAAAAAATTTTTTTTTCTAGATTACACCGCTTCCCGTAACACTACGAAATATATTTTTTCACATGCAATTGCTGGAACCTTTAGATTCTTGGGTTCTTAGGAAAATGATCTTGCACACGTTGCTCTAGAAACGAAATTCTATATATTTTCTTCACTACTGTTTCGTTCAAAGTAAAAGAAACTTGAGAAAAAACAGGTTGTGATATGTAAATAAAAATAAAACCTTGCCAAATCATGCATCTATAAGATGAAGAAGGAACCAACGAAAAGATCGTGCGGCTTTTCTTCGCAATTCCAGTTTTATTCCAGAACCTTTTGTGTAATATAATTCAAGTATTACGATTATTTTATCTTTATGTTATACATAACGTTTCTTGTTGCATTAATGTTAATGTTTTAGATTGATGTTTAAGTTTATGCAGCTAAAGATTATTAAGGAAAAAAGTCGTGTTCTTCAATCAAAAAAAAAAATTCCTGTTTTGAAACAACATGCATTTTAATGACAAACTTGACATAAATTACATAATAAAAATTGTTTTTAAATTGGTGAGTGATCAATATGATACGTGACATTTTTTAAAAGCATTTCGCAGAATTCTTTAATACATGACATGCATTTATTTGGATGCTTTGCTTATACGGTGTGAGCTGAAATAATTGTAACAAATTTTTGTTGTATTAAAAGTACATTTTATCAGCTTCAAATATGTAAGTGTAAAAAAAAAACCTTTTGTTAAAATGAAACTGCTTATATAGTTTCTTTGATCGTTAGTTTAAGAATTTTATCTCAACTCAAGAGCAAACATAAATCAACATTAAATTCCAATTCCCCAAATAACTAAGATAAACTCTATTTAGAAGTAGGAAATCGATTTCTGACAAGAATGAAAGGTTAACAAAAGGGAATACTTCTAGTTTCTGGCACTGTTAGATCTACACATTGTAGAAGATGTGGGCAAGAAGTTTTTTTTTTTTTTTTTTTCTATTTAATACTGAAAATTTTTCCAATAAATCCTAACAAAAATTTAAATGCAGTTGAAAAACACAGGTAGATTGAAAACAGTTTCATATGCAAATTAATTTCAAGTAAGTTTTCTTGTATGCACACATAATTTTTTTCGCATTGTGTTCACTGAATGCTCTCACGTATTGTGTACCTATCAAATAATTTTTAAAATTTTAAAATGTGAAAATATGTTTTTTTTTTTTTTTTTGTGCTTCTTGTGACGTCGCTTAAATGATTCTGACGTAACAGTCACAGGACGCAATTATTGAAAGAAAGTGAAACATTTCGACTACCTTACAAAAGGAGTCAGCATCTTTGTTCTAAAATTAAAAAATAGATTAACAGACACTGTTTCAAGCGTGATGAGACTTTTTTTCTGAAAGTTAATAAACAAATTGCCTTTAATATATCTAGATATTAAATAACAAGATTTTAAATCTTTCTGGATACGTTTTCAAAACTAAAACCATAGGAAAAATCCCATTTAGAAAGAGTTTTGAAGAGCTTATAATAAATATAAAATATAATAAGAAAAAAACTATTGAACTTTTTTTTTTCTGAAGAATATGAAACGCCTTGTATGAAAAAGTAGGCTCTAAAACGTTTTGCTGCATAAATTTAGAGAAAAATAGAATAGAAAGAATAATATCTTTTTTTTTTAATAATAAAAACATATATGTATAAAAATAACCTACTAGCACGGGAATAAGTAACTTGTTTCTCTTTAATTTCTCAAAAATAGAGCTCAGAGAGGCACAACGTCAGCAAAGGCTACACATGTATGTCAACTTTCCTGTTTCTAGCCCTTAGCGTTTTTCTCAAAAATTGTGCCGGTTGTATGGGTGTATGTTTTGTACACAAAAGCTCTTGGTTAAAAAAGCTAGTAAAAACTATCTTCAAAAAATTGCCTTTCACGTGTAAGGGAGGGTGGCCCAAAGCGGGTAGGTTTTCGAAGAACGCTCGAAAAATTTAGTTTTTGGATTTTTATCGCAACAATCTCGATTTTATTTCCTAGCAGGGTTCTTAAACTTCAAAATAAAAATGGATTTTTGTGTAATTTCAAACCCAATATTTATTTGTTATCAAACATTACAAATACTTGAATAAACCCCGCTTTGCCCTATCATGGGGCCCAAAGCGGGTAAACTTAACTAACTGTGACTTGGTACATTTGCCAATCAACTATGAAGTTATAAATGATTTAATTAGTTGACAAGCTACCTGTCATTGTAAAAAATATATATAAAAAAGTTATACTTATCCAATTTAAAGTCCATACATTTGTTTATAAACATGAAGAAATAGCTGATTAAATTAATAGACTAATTAATTGCATCATAAAAATTGACTTTTTCATGTTATAATTATCCTATTGATATAGAAAATCTAAGTCAGCACATGTGTTAAGGAATTATAAATAAATGCATGTTTCAGTCCTATACCCGGTTTACCCGACCCGCCCTTTGCCCAAAAGTACGTTTTTTATTTTAATAACCATAACTTTAAATTAATAGTTAAAAAAACGGAAGGACCAACTTAGTTTTTAGATGAATGGTGTCAGAATAACGTAATATTATTTACAATAAAAAAAAAACTGGTCTTCGACTAATCACAAGTTAAAAAAACTGATAAAAACTCGGGGGTGTTCGGGTAAACACGACATACTTATGCATCGCTGCTTACACACCATGCGGGTGCATACGAATGATGACCGCGAGTAACAAATATTTGTTGTCATTTATTTTCATATATATATATATATATATATATATATATATATATATATATATATATATATATATATATATATATATATATATATATATATATATATATATATACAGGGGCGGACTGGCCAGGTCGGCTAGTCGGGGATCCCCGACTGGGCCAACCACCGAGTGGGCCACTTCAAGCAATTTTTTTATTGAACTTAATACATTTAAATTCACACCTAACTTTTTTGAAGTGTCATTAAAAAAAAGTGTAATTCGTTTAATCTATGTGAAAAAAGCGTTTGAAAACAGGTTTTTTTTTCCAGCCTAAGCAGGGACCAAAGTAAATAGCCAAAGTTCACCACGCACGAATGCTTTCCTGTTTTATCAACTTTCTCTCTAGTTTTTAGAGCTCTGGGAGGCCATGGCTCCTACATTGAGAAAACGGGGGGAGGCCAGAGAAATTGGGCTCCAACGCGGCCTGGAAAAGGGCCCGGGACGAAAAAAAGCTAGTTGAAAACTCATATTTGTACGTCTATTAACAAAAATTGACGGGGCCTGCACCATGAGACAAAGCGGCCCCGGCACTGCTATAAATGAGTGGGTCATGCTTTGGGGTGTTGATACATGAGCACGAGCAGGGGCAAACACAGGGGGGGGGGGAGAGAAGGGACATCTGTAGGCCCGGTTCCGAGCCTGAAGGCCCGAGATGTTTTAAATGAGGGGTGAAATGTATGTAAGGACGCAGGGGTAAACAAGATAGAGGGGGGCTCCGTAAAAGTCATTTGTGACGTGCACCAAAATTTCTGTGCACACCCTTGGTATTCACTGGTTGTGACAGATTCAACTAAATGCTGTCAGTTGGCTAGATATTTCATTGGTCTATTGTAAATTATCGCTATATGAGTATTTTCATCTCCGAAGCGCATACGGGAAAGCTAAAGCAAGTCTGGACTACGATAAACTGAATCTGAAACAGGACAAAATTTCGACTTCGAGAGCGCTCTTGAACACAAGCGGATTTAGGACTGAGTTCCGGGAGGCTGGGAAGGGCAAGGTTTTTTTTTTTTAACTACATTAGTTGAGGAGTAATTTATCAAAAGGGAACATGTCCAATTTTTAGAAAAATTCATTTTATGATATTTTCTGAACATTTGACACGACCTTTATCAAATCACTCACTCTCAAGAAGTCCAAACGTGGAAAATCCTATTTTATTTAAGGGTAAAGTGTGACTTTTTGATCAAAAGGTAACAAATCCGTCCTCTGCACGTTTTGTTTTGAACAAAAGGGGACATATCCTAAAAGAATCTGTAGTACGAAGACATATACCGGGGTAGTACCGGGGTACCCAAGGTATTCAGATATGAGGTTCCTTTGTAGTCTAAAAGTCACCAACGACACTAGCCTTAAGTCTACAATTGAGACCTTTGATGCAAGAACCTGTTCAGTTCAAACTTTTTTTTTAAATTCATTTTTGCGTGTGGCCGATAGTATAGAAGTTCCAATTGATGACAGAAGATGAGCGAGTCTGGACTTAGTTCTTGGTTCTTGCATCAAGGCCCTCAAATGTGTTTTTCAGATTTAAATATCGAAAAATTGCCAAAGACTTCGAACCTTCACAATTCCTTTAAAGACACTAAAGATAGCCTAAAATTTCGGATTTTGAAATTTTCGTGGGAGAGCTCTGTAGCCCTTTTACAAATACTATAGCCAAAAATTGATTTCAGTTTCAGAAAAAAATGCCCTGAGGGAACCAGTGTTTTCCCCAGACCAAAAAAAGGGGCAGTGCGCTTTTGAGTTTTGCAAAACAAAACAGGTGCTTTTTTTTTACTTTTTGGTTTTCTAGGTACACACAATGTTATAGTAATTATTTTTAAAATATTGAAAAGCTTTTTGATGTTAAGTTTTAAAGGTAATCTAAAAAAAAATCAGATATATTCTAACCAGATTCTTGTAGATAAGTTATTGAAACGAAAGAGTGACATTTCAAGGACAGGCTAATGTGAATATTTACCTTTTGAAAAAAAAAAAGCTTTTGTGCAGTTTTGTCTAAACTTTTAAGGGGCAAGGAGGGTTGATCAAGTTAAGGCTCAAAAGTTAGCTTAAAAGCGGAAGGGCACAGCCTCCTCCTAACAAATCTGGGGGGAAACACTCAAGAAACCTGTACCCTTTTCTTATAATGTTTTCAAACACATTATAAGACTATGTTTTTAAAATTTCAATGGCGAAAAATTAAGAAGGAAAGTCGTCGGATTTCCTATAGTAACTAAATGCAGTTTAAAATTGGGTAGAGTATACTTCAGTTTTTAAATTCTTCTAAATGAGATCACCGAGCCTCCTCCTCTCTCAAGCGTGACCAATGATAGTTTTTCGTTTTTTAATAGTTCGAAGTCGAAACGTTTTCGTAGAGAGCTCCCGATGCTTCCCTGTTTCATTAATTTTACCAAGGGTAACCTAAAATTGCATTTCTAAAACTTTCCATTTCGGAGAATTTCTGGGAAGAGCACTCGACATTCTGTTGTAAACAAAGATAGCCAAAAATAGACTTCAATTTTGAAAAAAAAAATAATAAAAGTTAAGAAAACAAAATCGTGGGGGAACCATTTCTTTTTCTATCTTCAACGTTACCGAAAATTGTATAATTACGCTTTTCGACATCAATTTTGAAAATATCGCTTGGAAGGGAACTAGAACCCCTTCTTCCGATTATTTTCTCCTTATGCCTATACAGATCAACCAATTTCGAAAATATTCCGCGGGAATTTACCTTGCGAAATACATGGTCTTTATCTATATGAACAATATTCAGCATGAAAAAAGAACCAAACCTAGTGGGTTTGCAATCTAAATCATGCTGGTTTAGAACAACGTGCTGGACAAGAATAGCAGTCCAGAGCTAAACGAGCCAATGTTCCCGTATACCAACATCGATTTTCTAGCAACTGGTCGAAATTCTCTTAATTAGCTGAAAGTGCGAAATAAACCAAACATACATTTTTCAACAATTACAGTGTAGTTCAAAAAGCTTAGTATACTTCTCTCAGCTGATGAAATCGATTCATAAAAATAAATAAAAGAAAAAATGAAGTAGTAGTACCTTTTAAACAATGCAGCTACTATATTTTTTCTTTTGACGTTTTCAAAAAAGAAAAAAAAAGTAAAAGTAAAAGTAAAGTCAAAATCGTTTGTTGTTTTATCTTTTGGGTAAAAATAAAGTTAATCGGGTTTTTTACACGTTGCCGAATATTAAAAATAATAGTAATGATGAATATAACATAAATTAGAAATTTATAAATAACTAACAAAATGATATCTTAAACAAATATAATTAATTCAAAAAGAAAATTCAAAATAAAGAGCCCCGATTTTCATTTTAATTCCCGTTGCCAAAAATAAAAATAATTAACTTAAACTTTTGAATGAAAATAAAAATAAGTCATCGCTAGTATAAATGTTTTTTATGCACCAGATTGACGCTTTTATGCGCTCCAGTGCGCTTTTATACGCTTTTATACGCTTCAGAGTAATAACAATGAAACTGACGTTAGTCTGGATTCGAGGAAAAGTAATAACATTTTCTTCTAAAATTAAGCTGTACAAGCCCTAATAAAACATGTTACAAAAAGAACTCAAAATATGATCAAGGAGTGAATGTCAGGTAACTTATTTGCTTATGTTCCTCCCTCAAACAGTACGTGCTTTTAGATCCCAGCAGATAGCGAAGCTGTTAATTAACTTTAAAAGATAATTTTGAAAAAGTTTCAAGCTTAGTGTAGAAGTTTTTGAGAATCATTATATTAATATATAAATAAATGTAGCGACGGAGTGATTTATCATGATCCCTTTGTAAGTATAAAAGAAGTGTCTTTTTGCAGAAGATAATTCTTCTTGTCAAAGATCCGTGATGAAAGAGATCGATGAACTCTCTGAAGTAAATTTGGTCACGTGTTGAGTGCCCACTTTCAAACTTTCATTGAGAAGTCCGCTCTAGAATTATTTATTACCGAGATACATACCATTATTCTAGGCTGAGTTTTAAGAAAGTGGACACGGTACTCTCACGGTATTTCCCCCCAGAATAAAGAAAATGTTTTTAAGAATGACCTGTACATTCTCGATATTTTGAGCAAGATATCTATGCAGAACTATGTGCTACTGAATAAAACGAGCTGATGTGTGCATCACATGACTTCTTTTTACTCCAATTTAATGTCATTTCTCCATTACTGGCAATTTTAATGTGGTTCAATTGGTTACTCTCTAAATATCACCAACAGTGGCCATACTGAAACCAAATGTAATAAATAAATAAATAAATAAATAAAAAATATAAAAACATCGCAAAATTTGTCGCTAAGTTGGCGACCAAAAGACTGGCGATATATCGCTAAGTGTGCGATAAATTATAACACCACTTGAGTTTACATCGAAATTAATAATGATTTCCCCCCAAAAAGGGGATAAAGACCCCCTTAGTAACATCCGAATGCAACCAAAAGGTAAGGTGCACAACCAGGCGCCACTAGGAGTTTACGTACCAAATTTCAACTTTCTAGGGCATACCGTTTTTGAGTTATGCGAGATACATACACGCATACGTAAATACGCACATACATACGTACATACAGACGTCAAGAGAAAATTCGACTGACTCGCATAAAAACACTGTTGGTGACGCGATATTTCCGCGGTTTTAGTATTTTCGTTTTTTCCCAGGAAAACACACAAAATGAAAACCCCCATCAGGTAGGATACTAAAATTAATTTGTTGTTACAAGACATCTAAATTTACCAGCATTTAATCTAAACGTTTGCAGGATATGGCTTAAGTTCGTTTTACAAACATATCATTTCACCAATTAATGTTCCAATCACCATCTCATTATTTCGTGGAGTCGATGTCAGAACAACTCTAAGCGATATAATTCGGAAAAAGAGTTCTAATAAAATACTGGAAGAACAGCCGTAAGCATGTTTGTTTGGTTTACAAAGTATTACACCATTATTCATCAAAAATTTCTTTATTAAACAATCTCAAATACACATATATGCCTACCTACCTAATTGCATATCGTACTGCTGTACATAATTGATGACAAAATAACGTACATATATTCATTCTGAAAGAAATTACCAAAAAATAAATAATTATATAATTAGGAACTCAAATAAGGTAAAAATCCATCGTTGCCAAACAAATAACACTTTGACAAAATTTTAGCTTTTTTCTACAATATTGAGAAAATTGCTCATTTATGTCAAGTTGGGCGTGATAAACATAAATTTATAAACAACATTCTTGTAACACGTACCATTTTAATGAAATGACAAATGTAATTTCCAAAACTGGCTAAAAACTGAAATTTTTGAATCTAATCTAAACATGTTTATCTAGTTATATTTTGAATCTTAATGCAAATATAGTGATAATGTATACTTATAAATACACTGCGAGGAGAAATAGCACAGGTTTTATCATTGAGTAGAAAAATAAGGCACATGTTATGAAAGAAAATTATAAAAAAAGAATTATATTAATTTGAATTTTTGGCATCTTGAATTCAAATTATGTTTTTCGCCATCACGAGCGTGTGTGTGTATGAATGTGCGTGTGTGTTTGCGTAGGCGCATGTGTGTGGATGCGTGTGTGTATGTATGTATGTATGTGCATGTTGTGTATGCAGTGCTGTGTGTGTACGCGGGTGTGTAGGCGTTCGTGTGTGCGTGTGTATGTAGGCATATGTGCTTGTGTCTGTGTGCAGGCATGAGTGTGTGTATGTGTATGTGTGTGTGTTGGAGTGTGTGTTTGTTTCTGTGCCCTGGCATGAGAGTGTGTATGTGTATATAGGCGTGTGTGTGTATGCGTGCGCGTGTAGGATATGGACGCAACCTGGAGACGGTTTTCGCAAGAGGAGCAGCATCGTGAGGCCGGTCGACGCGACGGTGGTGCTGGCAGAGGGTGCTGGTGGAAAAATAAAATGATAGGAATTCAAAACAGTCAAATGAGAACAATAAGCAATCGTGATTGCTCAAAAAAAACACCTTTTCTTCTTCAATTAGAAACCAACGATAATCTCCCAGGATTTTTGTATTCCATTTTTCTCGGTAACGTTCTTCTATGCATTTAATAACTTGATGAAAGTGTTTCCTTAGCTCATCACTCACCATTTGAAGATCAGGAGAAAAAAAAATCAAAGTGCGGATGCAGAAAATGCATCTCTCTTCAATGAGACTCTGCACCCCATCGTTTCAAATTTTTGCAACGAGCTTTTCACTAAAAATTTGGCATTTTTAGTTTTATTTTGACTGACTAAAAATCCTCGAGCTACTTTCTTTTAAGACAACCAAGCCATTAATTCTTGATATGTGAGATTTTCATCAATGTCAACGTTCTTCATAAGCGTTCGTATTAGTTGGACGACAAAAATGCTTTCTTTTAATTTGGTATCTTTAAATTTGGGGAAAAAACTTTTCAAATACAAAAATCCCTTGCCATATTTATCCATGGGTTTGACAAAATGTTCGCTAAACCGAATTTGTAAGGGCGGAAGAATCATTTTCTTGCGGAATAAGAGGTAAATGAAAAAATTATTGTTGCCCCCTTCAGAAACGTACAACAATTCAATCGAAATAAAATATTCTATTAAACAATAACTGTTGCAGATGATATTTTTCACTATATATACTACTAGGCTGTTTTATAATTCTAATAATTGAAACGTATATCGAATTAAATTCTTTTTATCACATTATACGCGAGGGTGCATGAAAATGTAATAGAGGCTATAACTAAGAAGCGTGACGTGTTAGACACCCATGTCATTTGGCAATTTTGGTTACAATTAAATAAGTAACTCAAAACATGTGATAGAATTCATGTTAGAAAAATCGTGTCACACAGTGAATTAAACAAACAAAACGAAAAAAAAGAAAGGAATCAATTAAATTAAACCCCATTCATAAAGAGATTACGAAAAGCAGACGATCGTATTTCTTTACAAAATTTCATAACTTCACTTGCTGTCAACCAAACATAAAGACATCCACAAATTTAGGACTAGAAGAAAATTTTATTACTTCTATAAAAAAAATAACTTTGTTGTTTCTAAAATTGCGGGCATTTATCACCCAGTTTTAAAAAACGTATAATATTTGTCTCGCCGTTATTTTTGATTGCACTGAAATATTTCACATTGATAGATTGACCTCTACCTGAATTGTTTGGTTAAAGACCAAAAGGATATTTTACAGCTATTTGGTGTTTTTTCTAATCACTACATTATACAAGGTTAGCATAAAACAATATCCCGGTTTTAAAAAATTATACTTCATAAAATATTTCACTTAGCACTTTAAATGATACGTGAAAATAAAGATAAACTGAATGTTTTTTTCACTCGTAAGTGTTCGATTTGGGCGTCCTTCGTAACGCGACACACATCTATAACATACATTTTGGAATTTTTCACTTTCAATAGTTCGCAATGCTACACATATGCGATCTTTCTGTTCTTGCAATGTTGTACGCAATGGAGGTGTATAAACACTGTCTCTGAAGAAACCTCATAAAAAAATTAAAAGGAAAAAAACACACACATTGGGTTAGATTTTGGGAACTGGCAAACATGCGCATAAAAGGTAAACGAATAAAAAATAAAAAATAAATGAATAATAAATAAAAAAAAATGGCCTGCACAGCCAATCCATTTTTGCGGAATGTCAGTGGCCAGCGAAGTGGTGGAGTTTGGTGGTCCCCCCTCCCTTAGAGGTCCTGGTTTAACCAATACAGCCAATCCTAATTCAGTAGTTGTAACGACTGTTGTGACCAAAAAACCCCTTCCTGAAGGAGTTCATGACTGCGCTAAAGCGGAACGTGCACGTTTAACTAGTTGCGTATGTTCAAAAAAAAAAACTTAGACAGTTTGCCTTTATTTTTATGTATCATTTATAGTGGTAAGTGTAATAACACAGGTCGACACACAAAAATCATCAGGAAAGGTAATATGTCAGTTTTATGTATTTTGACGTCCTGATTCCAAATATGTGCTTAGTTTTGCTCTATCACATAAAGTTTCTGAGATATAAGCATTTTAGTGATTACGTTATTTCTGCATTTTCAATGTAAAAGTGTTTTTATGTTATTCCCATTTCTTTGCTTGTCTTACTTAATTCTGAAATTTCTTACAGGGACAACATCAGTATAGGTGTTAGTGACTTTGCCATCACCATTGAACAGAGCGTACTCTACTGTTTGATCTGATTTAAATGATAAAAATGCCACGAAAGTGTATCAATCATCCCGACAGGTTCTGTTATGTGTGTGGTTCTTTTACACCAAAAGGCCAAGTACGTTCAATCACTCATGATATTAAAAAGATGTACCAGTTGTACTTTAAGTGTCCACTTGGTGATCAAGACAAAAGCTGGGCCCCTCATGTGATATGCTCAAGTTGTTCAAATGGTCTTCGCGACTGGTTGAATATGAGGAAAGTGGCTATGCCATTTGCTGTTCCCATGATTTGGAGAGAACCCAAGAATCATAGTGATGACTGCTACTTTTGTTTTGTGAAACTGAAGGGCTTTTCTGCAAAGAACAAACATAAGATTAATTACCCAGAACTGGAATCTGCAATTAGGCCAGTTTCACATGATGATACCTTGCCAGTTCCTGTACCCCCAGTGTCTCGATTGGAAGAAATTGAAGTCGAATATGAAGACTGTGGATCTGATGCTACAGGCAGAGACATGGATACCTCAATTGATGATGAGTATGTACCTGATGGAGTAGCAGAGCAGCCAGAACGCTTTACTCAACATGAATTAAATGATCTCATCAGAGATCTTTCATTGTCAAAAGATAAATCTGAACTTCTTGCATCTAGGTTGAAACAGAAAAATCTTCTGTACGACGATGTCAAAGTGTGTTATTACCGAAATAGAAGTGACACTTTAGCACAATTTTTCACAGTTGATGGACCAATGGTGTACTGTAACAATGTCAATGGCCTCTTTGAAGAACTGAATCAAGAATATTTTGTTGCAGATTGGCGATTGTTTATTGACTCCTCCCAGAGAAGTTTGAAAGCAGTGTTGCTTCACAATGGAAATATGAAACCATCAATCCCTATTGCTCACTCGTGTCATCTAAAGGAAAGTTATGAAAATATGTCAGTTGTTTTGGATGCTATACAATATAAGCATCATCAATGGAATATCTGTGGAGATTTGAAAGTGATTGGTCTGCTAATGGGAATGCAAGGAGGTTTCACAAAATATTGTTGCTTCTTGTGTTTATGGGACAGTAGAAATACAGAACAGCATTATGTTCGTCGTGATTGGGGACAGAGAAACATGTATGCTGTAGGTAGAGACAATGTTCAGCACAATCCTTTAGTTAATCCAAACAAAATCTTTCTTCCTCCACTACATATCAAGTTGGGATTGATTAAAAACTTTGTGAAAGCCATGGCAAAGACAAATTCGCAAGGGTTCCAGTACATTTCACAGAAATTCTCCAGCATTTCACCAGCAAAACTGAAGGAAGGGGTATTTGTTGGTCCTCAGATCAGAGAGCTTATGAGAGATGATGTGTTTGAAGGGACTCTACATGATAAGGAATTGAGATCTTGGAAAAGCTTCAAGTGGATCTGTAAAAACTTCTTAGGAAAAAAT
Organism: Uloborus diversus; assembly: GCF_026930045.1. Lineage (NCBI taxonomy): Eukaryota > Metazoa > Arthropoda > Arachnida > Araneae > Uloboridae > Uloborus > Uloborus diversus. The sequence goes on from NC_072735.1 coordinate 14,323,208, forward strand.
AAATCTCAAGAATATGTTGAAGGTGTTGAAAAACTACTAAATGCATACCAGTCTCTTGGATGTCGCATGTCTCTGAAAATGCACTTTTTGCATTCACATTTAGATTTCTTCCCTCCAAATCTTGGGGACGTTAGCGATGAACAAGGCGAGCGGTTTCACCAGGACATAAAATTAATGGAACACCGCTACCAGGGTTTTTGGAATGAATCAATGATGGCAGATTACCGTTGGATGTTATACAGGGACAACCCAGAAACATCATATCACCACCAGTCTAATGTCAAGCACTTTTAATTTTTGCTCATATTTTGGTTTCCGGTTTTCATGTGAAATGTATGGTTCAATAAAAACTGTTTTGTAAGGTCTAGCATTTTTTGTCATATGTGTAATACTGTTTTCTTAATGTCGCCCATGTATTTTCTATACCTTATAAGCTATGGTTTTCGCGGAGCAGCACCATTAAAAATGGTGCTGCTACGCGAAAACTATATGTGGTACAGAAAAACTATTTACATTTTTGAATTCAGGACAAAAAACTGATTCAGAAAAGTACAAAGTCATCTGCGATGATTAAAAAAAGTTTTTTTTTTGTCGACCTGTGTAATTCATGAAATATAAAATTTTAAAACCGGGATATTCTTTTATGCTAGCCCTGTACAGTAATTGTATGTCCATAGCATTCAACAAACATTTGCTTTCTTGCTTTCGTATTAATTTTTTTTTATTTACGTTGTATACTAAGATAATGTATTTAAATTTAGATGACATTTTTCCACTGCCAAACGTTCTACAACACATTTCCGTGTTATTATTTCTATGAAATCTAAACTGATTAGCTCGCAAATTCGGAGTACGTTACTTTGACAAAGACTGCTGCCTACATTCTATAGTTGTGCTTATGAAGGTACTTGCGTTATGTATCTACAAACGCTAAAACCCATTTATGAATTATGCTACACCAGTTATGAAAATTTAATTTTGGCAAACATTAGTTTGCAAGATTCATCCAAAGTGGGCGAACTTTCAGCAGCAAATGCAACAGAGCGAAATAAATATTTTGCAACTTCATTCATCATATAATCAATTGAGCATAAAGTTCGTCTTAATAAAAAGTGGGAGAGTGATAGGCAAAGTGAAACAAGGACACTTTGTGAAATCGTTATTTTTTTTACTCAGAGATCCTTAATACAGAGATATAGGACATTTTCAGAACAACATCCATCCTTTTGTCCGAAGTGGTTTGTTTCCCGTATAGTGTAATGTATTTTCTGTCAGTTTTTATTATGTTTTCCACCTAATAATTTCAAATTATTCTGAAAAGTATAGTATGCGACATCGTTCTTGTATTTCAATTTTTAACAAATTCTTCTTGGATTTTTTTTTTACCCCCAGAAGCAGATGTTTACTCAGTCAACAGTAACATTTATTATTCTTTCCTTTTATTATCAAACTTATGTGAAAAATGAGCTAATAATTGGAATACAAAAAGAACAAAGTAGAATTTTCAAAAAAAAAAAAAAAATAAGATGTACACCCCTATACTACAAACTAAATTCGTGCCAAATGTCATACAAATCAGCTGAATGGTCTAAGCTCTATGTGCGTCACATAAATCCAAACATATATCCAAGCTTCCTGCTTTATTGTTAGGGGAGACAGCTTCACTGTCTGTAGGATGTGGTTTTTAAAATAAGTTTTTAAATTGTTCATTTTGAAAAATTTAAATAATCTTAACCATTCCGCTTTGTCCTTCATTCTCCAAGACATGCTACAAATTCAAGTATAGGCAGTGAAACGGTATAAAATCCTAAATCGATAAAGTATAAACCAACGAACATGTGTAAAAGTGGATTAATTACAATTAAATATTACACAATGTACCAGACGATAAAACTGAATAGATTTAATCAAATTGAGCTGATGTGATTTAAATCCAAAAACATAACATCCCAATCTTCGATTCGTGATATTCCTAAATATCCTAATTACTATCATACTAACAAATATATCTAGATAATGGGATTCTATCATTAAATCCGAATAACTTTTCTCAGTTTGAAACAATATTATAATTTTCCTAGACTGCAATCTATCTGGATATCTGGTTTATTAAATTAGATTACCCTAATTGTCTTGAAATATTGCCCGTTGAAATCTATTCTTACTCCCTCATAACTGCTGTAAGCATTTTGGTTAGTAATTGCTGAGGCTATTTGATACATGAAGAACATATGCAAATAATGATTTAGCGTTTTGTACATACTTAGATAGTTATTTATGAACTATAGTTAAATGTATAGTTAATATTATTTGTAAAACAATTGATGCGTAATATTTTTAGCCTACTTTCCCAGTAAAAATCAGAGAAAGAAGAAAAAAGCATGAAAGAAGGCTTAATACATCTTAAAAATATCCCGAAAAACAAAAAAAAGTCAAAAATAAATAAAATAGTTAGATAAATATTGAAAAATTAAAAATTGGAAAGTAGGGTATTGAGATGGGGGAAAATGTATGTCGGTCTGTCTGTCCCCCCCCCCCTAATAACTTTTGAATGAATAGTCCGATTCGAACAAATTTTTTTTTGTTAGAAAGATCTCGGCGAGGACATCTCATTCCCATAATTCATTTTTTGATTTGAACAATTTTTGTTCAATTTTGAACAGTTAAAAAAACTTAACATTAGCGCCTACGGGGAAATTCAAATCAAAAATAAATCTTGAACTTAGAAGCAAAGTGGCTTCAAACAAACTTTGTAGGGAAAAACTTTTGATAAAAATCATGTATCGAAAATATCTTTTTGATTTGAACAAGTTTTCGTTCAATTTTGAACAGTTCAAATCTCTTAACATTAGCGCCTAAGGGGAAAGTGAAAGTCAATATAGATTCCGAACTTAAAGGCGGATTTACTTCAAACAAACTTTGTTGAAAATAGCTCTTGACGACCTACTCCCGACTCCGACTCCGAGAATTTAGGGGCACCTGACACCGACTCTGACTCCTGTTCCCGACAATTAATCGGACTCCGACTCCCCGACTTCGACTCTGACTTCGTAGCTTTGGCAAACATTTATGCACGGAGGACAAATGACTGACTCCGATTCTTGGATATTCGACTCCGACTCTTTTATCCCAAAATGAGATTGACTCCGACTCCGACTCCGCTGCTCTGGTTTTAACTGTGAAATAATTATTGTTGATATGATTTGTTTTTATTTTCACGCTAAAGTTTTAATTTAGGTATTTAGTTTTCGGTGAATAAACTCGAAAAATATGCGCAGACGATTTTTTTTTTTTTTTTTTGACAATGAAAATTATTTCTTTAAGTTGACAGTTTATTGTTTTTTTTTTTTTTTTTTTTGGTAAGTGCATTAATTCGTTTAAAAAAATATTTTTCGCAACAGGGGAAAAATAAATGATTTTTTTTATATGATGTATTTATTTTAATGAACTTATTATTATTATTTTTTCGTTTTGAAAGCTGCTAAAAAATTTTTTTAATGGAAAGAAGTGTATTAGCTGCTCTGTTTAAAAGGTGCTGCTATTTTATTTGTTCGTTTTTTTGAAGAAAAGTAAGGAATATTTTATTCCTAGAAATCAGCTTAAAATATTAAAAAAAATATGTTTGAAAAAATTTGCGATATTAGCTATTTTTGAGAATATTGATCAGGTACTAGAAAGTAGTATGGGTATACGGGAAAGTAGGCTCGTCTAGTTCTAGACGGAACTTCTTGTTTAACTGTATAAATTCTATAAATTAATTTTGAATTTAAACCGTGTGCGAGTATCAGCATTCAATAAATGTGAAAGAAAACTCGTATAATTATATAAGAACTACTCGTATAAATGCATTACTTTACTTGTAATTTCAATGTAGAATGTATATTTTTTGCTCCTTTAAAAAAAATGTATTTAAGGTTTTTATTTTTAAAAAAGAATAAAATAGTAACAACTGAATTGCTGAAAATAATAATTCAGGGCCAAATTAAGGCAAGGGCATGTGCCCTAAAATCAAATTTAACTTTCAATGCTTTTTTTCAATATCTTCATTTTATCATTTTGTAAGATTCTCCGCCATTTGAAATATAAAATAATAATTTTAAAAAAATGTTAAACAACCTAAAAAATACTAATATGAAGGCTCACTAGCAGAACGGTGATGGTTTTTTGGCTACAACCAATTGAAATAACTGTAGTGAACTGAAAGTTTTCTTCTTGAGGTCATGGGAGAACCTAAACCTATCTTTCGTCTTGTTCACGAAATTCAAGAAACTTTGTGGAAACTATACAAGGAAAAAGCGCATTTTTTAAAATTCGAAACAGGTATATATTCCCCACTAAAAAGGATCTCAAAATTTTCTCTAGAAAGTGCTGCTTTCTTGAGAAATTCTGCAGAGATCTGAAGATATTTTTAAGATTTTGTTTTGCCTCAAAAATATCTCAAGAATTTTTTGAAACATTTTTGAGTCATAAATTTGTCTAAAGAATTTCTACACAAATTTAAAAACAGTTTGACGCTAAAGTAAAATCTGAAAAAAAATCTGCAGATACCATTAACATCGAACGAACAATGATTTTTGCGATTTTCTTTTTCGAAGGTTTAAAGTTTTTTTTTTTTTTTTGACTGTTCATTTTATAAATGTTGTGCGAAGGTCCTTTGATGCTCAAGAATTCACAGAGGGGGATTCCTGTCAATCCTATGGTAAGGGGGGAGAGAGTCGATTATCCCCCCTCCCTTGGAAAAAGTTTTTCTTATTCAAATTCAGTTTTTGCTTCAATGATACAAAGGAAACAAATTTTTTCGGGTGGGGGAGAGAGAAATATTTTCATGGCACTTGGAAAAATTGAGAATCATATTGCAATGATTTGAATTTTTGGGTGTCTATGACAGTGTATCTATAATACACGACAGGAGGGGTGCCTCCACGGCGCCCCCTCATTTCGTGGCTCCCGTGGTAATAGGGAAGTTTTCGGTTTTTCAATTTTATTTTTATATGATAGAGTGACATGTATAAACGTCATAGGTGAAAAAAATTTTGCGATACGATAAGTAGTTTTTTTTTAAATTAATTTTTAAAGTTCAAGCGCTTGTGACGTCAAATGACATAGGAAGTGACGTCATGCGCTCTTCCGATACGGGAGAAGCGAAGGGCATGCAGTTGGCTTCGAAGACGAAACGTAAAAGGCTTATCTCCTCGCATTTAACTCTTAACGTTTCTGGAACATTAAATCTCTCATCCTCTCGGAAATATTCAAATATCATCATTGATGTTACTTGAGGAAGATTATTTAGATTGTGCTTTAACGAATCCGGCCTCCATAGTGTGTTCAAAAGGATTATTGAATTTCTAAAAAAATATCAGCGCGCTCAAAATGTCCATACGAAAACAAGGGATCTTCGGCGGAAGGTTGCCCATTAGTGCCCTGTGACGTAAGCTCGTGACGTTTCAGAAAAACGCACTTTTGCGAGTGGATTTTTAAAAATTCATTAAAAATCAATCACGGTGTTTTAAAATTCTACGATGGTGAATTTTTTAGTTTTGAGGGTTAATTAACAATATCCACTAGTCAAAATATGAACATTTAATAGGTTGCAACTTCCCTATTGCTCCGCTCGCCCCCCTCTTCGGAAGCCCTGGTTACCATAAAACGACAGGGTTACCATAATAAAGTCACTCACGAAAAAAATTTCACCACCGCACAATGGGGTGAAAACACCAAAAAGCGCTTAAAAATGTTTTTTTTTTTCCTATATTTCACCAATTGAGGATTAATAAATTTGCACAGGCCTATCTCCTAGGCAACCAAAACTGGAATTTTACAGCCCTTCGTCCGTAACAAAGCTAAAGGAAGCCTTTAGATGGTGAAGAACCATGAGTGCGGGGATTTAAAAAAAATTGCTTTTAAGTAGTCTGTAATTTTTTTTTCTTATTAAAGGCAGCATGTTTCATTTCTCTCGGGTCCAACGATGGAAATAAGACGAAAAAAATTAATAATCGAATATTCAAACCGAAAATCGGTTTGAATATTCAATTCGTAAAACCGAAAATCGGTTTAGATGAGCACCGAAAACTAGAGAATTCAAGTTTATTTCTTTTAAAACACTCTACCAAAAAAAATGTACTCTTATGCACTCTTTGAAATTAATATTAATTAGTCATCAATAGTCTGTAAGAAGACCCTGATAGGAAATTAGCTGCGTAAACCTGCGAACTTTGGACTGCGAACCCAAACAAATCGAAAAAAAAATCGCTAATTACATGCCTGTAAACTTACAAACCAGAGAGGTTTAAAAAACATTTTTAAGAGCTTTTTGGCGTTTTCGCCCCGCTGTGCACCGTGCGATTTCCAAATGATCGAAATATTCCAACGAAAACAGAATCGAATATCAAAATTCGAAATAATTTTAAAAGTATCGCTTAAATTAATTACAAACATTTTATTTGTTAACAAATAGAAGATAGCAACAGATAAAAATTGTATATCGTTGCTATTTCCATAATTATTTGCAATTAATTAAATCGCTTGAAAGACCTTTTCGAGCGGATAATAATGTAACATGACTTATGTTTCACTTTCTTTTATCTAAGCCACTTTTATTCGAGCAGGACGATGGTAACAATTTCTTGGGAGCCATTTTCTTTCTTGGAGCGATTGACGCAAAACTGGAATCAGCGCCTGTTTCTGTGTGTGTGGGGAGGAGGGGGGATCATTTCATATTTCATCTAAATTCATATTTCATCTAAAATGTCGCATTAGTTTTGAATATATAACACTCGCAATGAACAAGAAAGAACGTTCAACTGCACCCTCATCCCTCTTTTGAGTTATTAGTGCCAAAATCAAATCAGTTCTTAAACCCTGCAAGGTCTACCTGTTGAAAAATATTTGTTTGATTAAGTTTATTACTTCTAGAGGTATGGCAGTCAAAAGTAGCGAGAAAAAACGGTCAATTGGTAAACTCCCCCCCCCCCCCCTCCACACACACAAAACAAATCGCAAAAAAGATTCGAAACGGTTGAACCACTTTGAACTATTGGCACAGAAATTGAATCAGCTTCTATAACCCCCAGGGTGAACACATGGATTAAATTTTGTTTAGCATCACTCGATCTTTCCTGAGCTATAGCACGTATGAAAGAGAAAACGAGTGCTTAACCCCCCCCCCCCTAGAGGAATTGGCACCAGAAACTTATGGCCTCCAGTCCACATGGAAGTGCATATGTGTACCAAATTTAATTCGATTTAATGCGATAAATTTTGCCCTAGATGGGAAAGACAAAACCAGTCACATACAATCAGACACAGAGACAGACATTTTTCACAAATGATCAAATTAGCGTTAAAAATGCTAAGTATCTTGGATACACATTAGATCAAGAGATTACAAGTAATAAACATATTGAAGGCCAAGCAATTAAGGCAAGGAAGAGGCTCAATATTCTCAAATTTATTTCTGGACGAAACTGGGGTGCGGAGGCCAGTACCCTCCGTACTACCTATATTTCTATCATTAGACCAGTACTGGAGTTCGGCTTCCCAGTTTACTCCTGTGCTTCAGAGACCAATCTCAATAAACTTGAAAGAGTACAGCTTAGCGCAGCTAGAATTATTGCCGGACTTAGACATAGTTGTCGAAATGATATAGTGCTCTTTGAGAGCAACTTGCCTGCCCTTGCAAAAAGAAGACAGTGTGGCCTTACAAGGTATTTTAGCAAATTATATAGTTATAGAGAACAACACCGGACTTCAGCCTACCTTCTTGCATGGAATGATAATACTCGTTTGAAGAAACATAACCCCTTCTCCTATGCAAGGTCATTGAACTTACCTCCCTCCGATGTGGAAACACATTTCCTGGGTTACGCAGGAGCTGGATTGGAGCTTGAGGGAATTTATTTCCATGACGAGCTCCTGACTAGTGTGATCAAGAGTTCAGATCCACCTGACCTAGTTAAACAAATGGCCCTGGAAACTATACATAATATACCACATTTCTCCTTGAAAATCTATACAGATGGAAGCAGGGGAGAAGATGGCGTTTCGGGCAGTGGAGTATTCATTCCTACTCCCTCTGGGGCCTTGGAATTTAAAATCAGAAACCCGAATTTCTGTTCAGTATTTAGATCAGAACTGATTGCTATCAGGAAGGGTCTGCAGTGTGCTGTTCAGCGGGAGGAGTGCTTCCAGGAAATCTGGATTTTGACTGACAGTCGTGCCTCAATACAGCACCTCGCTAATTGGAGTAATGTGGGCGACAAGACCAGCCTGGACATTCTGAGTCTACTACATACTCTTTCATCAGGACATACAATTCACTTTCAATGGATCCCTTCCCACGTTGGAGTTGAGGGTAATGAAAGGGCTGACTTTTTGGCTAGATCTGCTGCTGCGGAGGGTGTGAGCCCTTGTGGAGATCTTACTTTCAGTGAGATCTCCACAATTTCAAAAATGGAGCTCAATCGCCAATTTAAAACACCTCCCAGACACGCCTGGTATTTTGCAAAATGTCCTGTTGAGTCCTTTAGACTCAAGGGCAGACTCCTCCAGACAACATATTCGAGATTCCTGAGTGGCCACACAAAAGCTCTTAGATTCTCTGGGAATATCAAGACTTTTCCGGAGTGTCACTGGTGCTCTGCTGGAGAGGTTTCACCTGAGCACATTCTATCTTGTTTGGGTTTTACGAAGGACGAGGTCCTTAGTGACCCATTGCTGTTCTTGGATTTTTTGCAGATATTTGGATTCATGGGGGTTGTTTAGCATTGCTAAACATGCCCGAGATAAGTCAAAA